>NC_089809.1:41717998-41854162 GCF_029633855.1 Hoplias malabaricus
AACAGTCACCCGGAGGAAACCCACGCAGACACAGAGAGAACACACCACACTCCTCACAGACAGTCACCCGGAGGATACCCACGCAGACACAGGGAGAACACACCACACTCCTCACAGACAGTCACCCGGAGGAAACTCACACAGACACAGGGAGAACACACCACACTCCTCACAGACAGTCACCCGGAGGAAACTCACGCAGACACAGGGAGAACACACCACATTCCTCACAAACAGTCACCCGGAGGAAACTCATGCAGACACAGGGAGAACACACCACACTCCTCACAGACAGTCACCCGGAGGAAACTCACACAGACACAGGGAGAACACACCACACTCCTCACAGACAGTCACCCGGAGGAAACTCACGCAGACACAGGGAGAACACACCACATTCCTCACAAACAGTCACCTGGAGGAAACTCACGCAGACACAGGGAGAACACACCACATTCCTCACAAACAGTCACCTGGAGGAAACTCACGCAGACACAGGGAGAACACACCACACTCCTCACAGACAGTCACCCGGAGGAAACCCACGCAGACACAGGGAGAACACACCACACTCCTCACAGACAGTCACCCGGAGGAAACCCAGACAGACACAGAGAGAACACACCACACTCCTCACAGACAGTCACCCGGAGGAAACCCACGCAGACACAGGGAGAACACACCACACTCCTCACAGACAGTCACCCGGAGGAAACCCAGACAGACACAGAGAGAACACACCACACTCCTCACAGACAGTCACCCGGAGGAAACCCACGCAGACACAGGGAGAACACACCACACTCCTCACAGACAGTCACCCGGAGGAAACTCACACAGACACAGGGAGAACACACCACACTCCTCACAGACAGTCACCCGGAGGAAACTCACACAGACACAGGGAGAACACACCACACTCCTCACAGACAGTCACCCGGAGGAAACTCACGCAGACACAGGGAGAACACACCACATTCCTCACAAACAGTCACCCGGAGGAAACTCATGCAGACACAGGGAGAACACACCACACTCCTCACAGACAGTCACCCGGAGGAAACTCACACAGACACAGGGAGAACACACCACACTCCTCACAGACAGTCACCCGGAGGAAACTCACGCAGACACAGGGAGAACACACCACATTCCTCACAAACAGTCACCTGGAGGAAACTCACGCAGACACAGGGAGAACACATCACATTCCTCACAAACAGTCACCTGGAGGAAACTCACGCAGACACAGGGAGAACACACCACACTCCTCACAGACAGTCACCCGGAGGAAACCCACGCAGACACAGGGAGAACACACCACACTCCTCACAGACAGTCACCCGGAGGAAACCCAGACAGACACAGAGAGAACACACCACACTCCTCACAGACAGTCACCCGGAGGAAACCCACGCAGACACAGAGAGAACACACCACACTCCTCACAGACAGTCACCCGGAGGAAACCCACGCAGACACAGGGAGAACACACCACACTCCTCACAGACAGTCACCCGGAGGAAACTCACACAGACACAGGGAGAACACACCACACTCCTCACAGACAGTCACCCGGAGGAAACCCACGCAGACACAGGGAGAACACACCACACTCCACACAGACAGTCACCCGGAGGAAACCCACGCAGACACAGGGAGAACACACCACATTCCTCACAAACAGTCACCTGGAGGAAACTCACACAGACACAGGGAGAACACACCACATTCCTCACAAACAGTCACCTGGAGGAAACTCACGCAGACACAGGGAGAACACACCACACTCCTCACAGACAGTCACCCGGAGGAAACCCACGCAGACACAGGGAGAACACACCACATTCCTCACAAACAGTCACCCGGAGGAAACTCATGCAGACACAGGGAGAACACACCACACTCCTCACAGACAGTCACCCGGAGGAAACTCACACAGACACAGGGAGAACACACCACACTCCTCACAGACAGTCACCCGGAGGAAACTCACGCAGACACAGGGAGAACACACCACATTCCTCACAAACAGTCACCTGGAGGAAACTCACGCAGACACAGGGAGAACACACCACCACATTCCTCACAAACAGTCACCCGGAGGAAACCCACGCAGACACAGAGAGAACACACCACACTCCTCACAGACAGTCACCCGGAGGAAACCCACGCAGACACAGGGAGAACACACCACACTCCTCACAGACAGTCACCCGGAGGAAACTCACACAGACACAGGGAGAACACACCACACTCCTCACAGACAGTCACCCGGAGGAAACTCACACAGACACAGGGAGAACACACCACACTCCTCACAGACAGTCACCCGGAGGAAACTCACGCAGACACAGGGAGAACACACCACATTCCTCACAAACAGTCACCTGGAGGAAACTCACGCAGACACAGGGAGAACACACCACCACATTCCTCACAAACAGTCACCCGGAGGAAACCCACGCAGACACAGAGAGAACACACCACACTCCTCACAGACAGTCACCCGGAGGAAACCCACGCAGACACAGGGAGAACACACCACACTCCTCACAGACAGTCACCCGGAGGAAACTCACACAGACACAGGGAGAACACACCACACTCCTCACAGACAGTCACCCGGAGGAAACTCACACAGACACAGGGAGAACACACCACACTCCTCACAGACAGTCACCCGGAGGAAACTCACACAGACACAGGGAGAACACACCACACTCCTCACAGACAGTCACCCGGAGGAAACTCACGCAGACACAGGGAGAACACACCACATTCCTCACAAACAGTCACCCGGAGGAAACTCATGCAGACACAGGGAGAACACACCACACTCCTCACAGACAGTCACCCGGAGGAAACTCACACAGACACAGGGAGAACACACCACACTCCTCACAGACAGTCACCCGGAGGAAACTCACGCAGACACAGGGAGAACACACCACATTCCTCACAAACAGTCACCTGGAGGAAACTCACGCAGACACAGGGAGAACACATCACATTCCTCACAAACAGTCACCTGGAGGAAACTCACGCAGACACAGGGAGAACACACCACATTCCTCACAAACAGTCACCTGGAGGAAACTCACGCAGACACAGGGAGAACACACCACACTCCTCACAGACAGTCACCCGGAGGAAACCCACGCAGACACAGGGAGAACACACCACACTCCTCACAGACAGTCACCCGGAGGAAACCCAGACAGACACAGAGAGAACACACCACACTCCTCACAGACAGTCACCCGGAGGAAACCCACGCAGACACAGAGAGAACACACCACACTCCTCACAGACAGTCACCCGGAGGAAACCCACGCAGACACAGGGAGAACACACCACACTCCTCACAGACAGTCACCCGGAGGAAACTCACACAGACACAGGGAGAACACACCACACTCCTCACAGACAGTCACCCGGAGGAAACCCACGCAGACACAGGGAGAACACACCACACTCCACACAGACAGTCACCCGGAGGAAACCCACGCAGACACAGGGAGAACACACCACATTCCTCACAAACAGTCACCTGGAGGAAACTCACACAGACACAGGGAGAACACACCACATTCCTCACAAACAGTCACCTGGAGGAAACTCACGCAGACACAGGGAGAACACACCACATTCCTCACAGACAGTCACCCGGAGGAAACCCACGCAGACACAGGGAGAACACACCACATTCCTCACAAACAGTCACCCGGAGGAAACTCATGCAGACACAGGGAGAACACACCACACTCCTCACAGACAGTCACCCGGAGGAAACTCACACAGACACAGGGAGAACACACCACACTCCTCACAGACAGTCACCCGGAGGAAACTCACGCAGACACAGGGAGAACACACCACATTCCTCACAAACAGTCACCTGGAGGAAACTCACGCAGACACAGGGAGAACACACCACCACATTCCTCACAAACAGTCACCCGGAGGAAACCCACGCAGACACAGAGAGAACACACCACACTCCTCACAGACAGTCACCCGGAGGAAACCCACGCAGACACAGGGAGAACACACCACACTCCTCACAGACAGTCACCCGGAGGAAACTCACACAGACACAGGGAGAACACACCACACTCCTCACAGACAGTCACCCGGAGGAAACTCACGCAGACACAGGGAGAACACACCACATTCCTCACAAACAGTCACCCGGAGGAAACTCATGCAGACACAGGGAGAACACACCACACTCCTCACAGACAGTCACCCGGAGGAAACTCACACAGACACAGGGAGAACACACCACACTCCTCACAGACAGTCACCCGGAGGAAACTCACGCAGACACAGGGAGAACACACCACATTCCTCACAAACAGTCACCTGGAGGAAACTCACGCAGACACAGGGAGAACACATCACATTCCTCACAAACAGTCACCTGGAGGAAACTCACGCAGACACAGGGAGAACACACCACATTCCTCACAAACAGTCACCTGGAGGAAACTCACGCAGACACAGGGAGAACACACCACACTCCTCACAGACAGTCACCCGGAGGAAACCCACGCAGACACAGGGAGAACACACCACACTCCTCACAGACAGTCACCCGGAGGAAACCCAGACAGACACAGAGAGAACACACCACACTCCTCACAGACAGTCACCCGGAGGAAACCCACGCAGACACAGAGAGAACACACCACACTCCTCACAGACAGTCACCCGGAGGAAACCCACGCAGACACAGGGAGAACACACCACACTCCTCACAGACAGTCACCCGGAGGAAACTCACACAGACACAGGGAGAACACACCACACTCCTCACAGACAGTCACCCGGAGGAAACTCACGCAGACACAGGGAGAACACACCACATTCCTCACAAACAGTCACCCGGAGGAAACTCATGCAGACACAGGGAGAACACACCACACTCCTCACAGACAGTCACCCGGAGGAAACTCACACAGACACAGGGAGAACACACCACACTCCTCACAGACAGTCACCCGGAGGAAACTCACGCAGACACAGGGAGAACACACCACACTCCTCACAGACAGTCACCCGGAGGAAACCCACGCAGACACAGGGAGAACACACCACACTCCTCACAGACAGTCACCCGGAGGAAACCCAGACAGACACAGAGAGAACACACCACACTCCTCACAGACAGTCACCCGGAGGAATAATATTACGTTGACAATAAATATATTGAATATAGTTTACATACGCGTTGGTAAATGTATTACGAGTGGAACACAAACTGGAGTCTCACCCATCTCTGTTTTCCTCTGCGACAGGTGTATGGACTTACTTCCAGAAAGCTCTGGTGAAGAAGTACGCCAGCGAGAGGAACGGACTCAATGTGGTCATAGGTCCCATATTTGATTACGACTACGACGGCCTTCGAGACACCGCTGAGAAGATGAAACAGTATGTTGATTTCTGAAAGAAACCACAGAGTGGAAGAGGTGTTGAATAGTTTATTTCATTAATAAAACAAGGTCCTGGAAGTGTCTTTAAACGTGTGTTTACAGGTATGTGAGTGGCTCCATCCCAATCCCCACTCATTTCTTCATTGTGGCAACAAGCTGTCTGGACTACACCCAGTCTGTGGACGCCTGTGATGGTCCTCTCAGTGTCTTCTCCTTCATCCTGCCACACAGAGCAGATAATGATGAGACCTGCAATGTAAGCTCATTCTCCTCATTTATTCTCTTCTCGTTTCTTCTCTAGATGCCATACTGCCTCTTCCTCTATAACGTTTCTGTAAGAGGCACTCAGGAGCATGTGTGTAGCTCTGTTCTTCTCTTCTCTGAACACCATTTAACAGACAAAGCTCCTCCAGTTTAACACATAAAGGTCCTGCTTGGTTAATTTACCTTTTACCGTTTCCTACATTTCAATGACACACACCTGTTATGTCTTTTCTTATAAATGTTGGAATATGACGTACATAAAGCTTAATGTTTAAGTCAGCCACCAGCTAAACAAGAAGCTGGTCTGTTATCCATCACACAGACCTGTAACTCATCATCTGTGCTCCAGTGATGTCTAACTACAGCATGTTTGATCATTTCTGAGTGGTGATAATCACATTCACATTATCAGTTTTAATAAAGAGATGTGGGCAGATGAATGCTCTCAGTTGTAAAATGTGCTGTAGAAGAGCTAGAGGTGCGAGGTTTAAAGTTGAAGCCTGTGCATATCTCAAGCTGAAATCTCATATGACCATACGAACATGTATTTGTCCCTCATCCAGAGTTCAGAGGACGAAGGGAAGTGGGTGGAGGAGCTGATGAAGATGCACACGGCTCGAGTGCGGGATGTGGAGCTGCTGACTGGACTCGACTTCTTCCGCCGCACGAGCCAAAGCTACAACGAGATCCTCTCTCTAAAGACGTACCTGCACACGTACGAGAGCGAGATCTGAACCACTGCCATCCTTCTGCTAGCCCCCCCCCGAACCCCCACCAAGTCCTGACCCTGTCCATCACCACTACCCCATCCCCACTGCCCTGCCCTGCCCCGCCCCGCCCCATGAGATGGTGTATATTTTTATACAAGCTGTCGTATTTATTGTCTTACATGTAACGTCTTCAGCAATTTCCTTTATTCCTTAATGAGATACACACATGAATGGGCCTTCATTCAGTGACTTTTAATGAGTGTGAACATGTTTCTTTAGCTTGTGGTTTATGAATGAGTGAAGTGAAGTGTGTTTTGGTGAGTGTGGACAAAGCTGAGGAATGTGAGAGTGAGTTTGTGTACTGTATACTGCAATGAAACTTGTAATTTTGACTTTCAATATGTACCACTTGAGTCATTTGACATGTTTACTATGCCTTAAATAATTTTCTTAATATTAAACACTTTTATACGTATGACCGTGTTCTTTTTGTGAATGGTCCTGTTATACAGTTCCGTCCACAGGAGGGAGCTACTCAGTCACACATCTCGTTTTCTTCAATTTTGTCCAATTAAAAACATGTATCTTCCATAACAGTAACTTCACAGGAGGACAAACCCTTCTTAAAGGAGCAATTTACTGCACTGAGTCATAAATTGTCCAGGGTGTGTGATCATAGATGAAGTAAACAGTCAAAGCTAAAACACTGCTGTCTCTCACAGCATTGCTAAAGCAGTATATTGTCCTTGAGAAGTGCCCAGTCCAGAGCGGAGCTCCTGTGTCCCGTCCTCTGTCCAATCATTGTACAGTCCACCGTGTGGCCAGGTCTACAAACAGTGCCTCACAGCCATGAAATGACCAAGCAAACAGAGTTAATGTTATATTTGACCAGACCCAAAAAGCCCCACTGCCATTCTAAAAATCTCAGTGACCAGAGACGGAGTAAAATGAGAGAAATATTGGCCTTGTTTGAAAAGTGGAGGCAGTTTACAATCACCAACACCACAGAACAGAGCCAGAGCTGGATGATTTCCTCCTGAACAGTTAACAGCAAATCATTTCTAAAAAAGTATAGAAGTACAGACACCTAGATTAAAACGCGTAAAGGCTTTTAGGTAGTGTTTTATATATATATATATATATATAAAACATCTTTCAAACGTTGCTATGCCTCACATATATATATATATATATATATATATATATATATATATATATATATATATATATATATATATATATATATATATATAAGTGAGGCATAGCAACGTTTGAAAGATGTTAGGACTGTGTTTTATACAAAAAAAGTGAATAACAAGATTGAAAAATAAATACCATTGTTTGTTTTAAAGAAATTGATGCAGATTTCCCCGTGGTGTTTGTGTGTGTGTTTTAAACGAACGAGTAAGAATGTGTTTGAAAAGCCTCGCACATTCACCTGTTTAAGGTGGAATGGAGAAATCAAGCTTGGTAGTACACAGCAAATATAAGCGTTTTACTAGTAAGCAGGTGTTTTAGTACATAATGTACACTTTGTCATGTTTAAAATGGATAAAATGGGAAGTGTTTCAAAACCAGTTTTGTTTATAAATCCTAGCGCTAGCTTTAGCTTTGCGTAACTGTTTAAGGTGGAAATGTGTATTCAGTTACAAGCTAGAGAACAAAGCAAATAAGACCCTTAAACAGACCCATTTAAGGTGGAACTTAATGCTTGAATATGAAAACTGTAAATAATTGGGTGGATAATGCAATTGGTTTGTGTGTTTAAATGGATAAAGTGGAATAACAGTTGCTTCAAAGTTTCAAAAGCTAGCATAGCTATAGCGCTAGCTTCAGCTCTTAAGGTGGAACAGAGAATTCCAGAAGCTGGCGGATAACGGCAATAAGACTCGTAAACAGACACGTAGAACGAAAGTGAAATAAAATGTTTGACTACGAAAATTGTGGCTAAGATCTGCCTCCTAAACGATATTTATGGTGGAAGGGAAAATTGATAAGTAACGCCAGCCTTAGGCGAAATATTTCAGGTGGATTTGGACTAAATGCAGGAAAATGGCGGCCGCATATTCACTTTCTTGCGTAGGTATCAGTCTTTCCCCTAATTCCGGCCACTGCCGTATATGGTGCAATTCCGCTCTCTCTCTTCGCCAATCACATTGGGTAAAACAATAAAACCTAAGTTCACGCCTTAGTAGGGCATTTAAACATCAGTCTTGCAAGAAATCACATTTCTAAACAATATTTAAGTGTCTCTAACAGTGTTGTAATTCTTTGTGTGTAAAACTGCATGTGGAACACAACACATTTCCATTTCGCGACAGATATTTCCCTCAGTGTAAAAGTTAGCTTAGCGGTTAGCTTCCTTTTCTCTGAGGTGAAAAATCTACCGCCATTTTAATCCTTACATGTAGAGTACGGATACCAACACAGGACAAACGTAATCTCATTGTGAACCTCTCAAAACCACTGAATGTGGTAGAAACTGTCTCGTTTGACTGTCACAAGCAGGGGAGGTGGCCGAAGTTAGGGGGCGCTAGTAATCTTAGCAGTATTAGCACTTACTTAAACAAAAGTGTTTTTATCTAAAAACATATTTTCTTTCAAAGTCAAGCAAGTCTTGGACATTAATCTACACACATATGACTCCTGAAAAAATGTTGATTTGAATGAGTAAAATACTTCTATTTATTTACAGTTAGATACGATTTCCATATTGTAATTAAAGTGGCCGGAACTTGGGGTACCTACGCTAGATGTTTTAGTGAAATGATGAACATTTTTCTGTGTAAAAATGTTGATTATGGACATTTCTATTGGTCAATTCATTATGAAATATTCACACGATGTGAAGGACAGCTGCTGCGTTAAAAAGATGTAGTAAATTAAAAATCAACAAAATGCAGATAGGTGTTTTTAAATTGGACAGCAACTATAATGCGTGTGTGTGTGAGAGTAAATATATATAGTGACCCAAGGTAAATACCACCTGCAGGGCCCCTGTGCTGCTCTGAAATATTCATGCTATGGCATATTCCACTGTACCTAACTCAATAAAATGCATTCATTAATAAATACATATACAACACATAGAAAAATACACATTTATTATGAAATACCTATTGAAATCAATACAAGTCTTTATCATTGCTAGAAAAGCTGTGTGAAATTACCGTCAGATCATATGAGCATACACAAATATTGACCCACACACTACAGTCATATCTCATTCCCAGTGGTGAACACCATTAGTGAGTACAACTATTTACACACAGTTTAACATCATGATCAAATAAAGGGAGACAGATTTACACATGTCGAGGGATAGATTATCAGAGGTTTAGGTCAGGAGAAAGGCCAAAGAAATGCCAGAGAACGCCATTCCCTGGAAAAATAATGACTTTCCACCTTAAAACCCCAGAGAAAAACAAATATGAACACAGGAGAATGTCACTCGGCTGTGTGAGCCACCTCTGACCTTAGACACACTGCTCACACTCAGTCCAGAGGCTCTTTGCCCCACTTGCTCTTTAGTACAGGGCCTGGGAGGGGTCACATCTATATGTACCTTTCACCAGAGGAATTTATGGGACATTGCTGGATGCAATCCTCATGCCAGGAGTTGCCGTGAGGAGTTCTACCTTCTCTGAGAAAGAGCACAGAGGTAGAAACATTATATTATGCACCTTATTTGCAGCCGTAGCAGACATAGCTGTTCCCCACAGAACAGCTCGAGACTAAACGGAATGCTCTGGAGCAGCTGCAAATGAGCGTACAGTTACCATGCTTACATCCAGGCATAAATAGCATCCCAGTCATTAGTCTTTGAAGCACTGGAGCTTCTGGAGTGATACAGCACCATCAAATCCTCACCCAAAGCCTTCCAAGAAGATTGGAAACTGCTACTGAAGCAAAGGGGATAAAACTCCCTACGGAGAATTGCTGGCTAAGCAAGTTTCCAAAACCCTTTGCCGTTATAGTGCATGGCTGAGGTGGAGGTGGTGAGGAACTGAGGTGATTAACAATAATACATTTGCAGAGCTCCAACTGGGTACATCACCTCTTTTTTTCCTCACAGAATGGTCTTCTTGCTAAGGGCTTATGATTTCATCAGGTTAGGACAACAGATAAACACAGACAATACTATAAATAATACGTTATTAAAAAACCCTTAGAACAATCAAAGGGAGTCAGTATTTAGAAACCCTAGGTGTGCAGCAAAAGGCAAACTTTACGGTTGTTCAGAAATGCACTCTGAAACGTAAGTGTCTTCTTGTGTTCTTCTACAATGCCCAACCTCAGAGCTGAAGGCCGTCGTGGCTGAGGTCAGTGGAAGGCTGCTGGACCACATTGTCTCGAGGACAGTGGTGGTGGCAAACACAAGTGTTTATGAACATCACAGGCCTCTTGACCGCTCTGCTGTCCTGGCACTGGAACTCCACCTGAGCTGTCTTGGTGCTGTGTGGTGTGCAGCAGCGTCCGTCTGTGCACTGACCGCAGAAGCGAGGTCGGAAGGCCTGGACGCTGGTGCAGTTCTTGAAGGTGAAATGAATGGCTTTGGTGCTCTTCTTGACCTTGAGACACTTGCTCCCTCGCTGCAATAGAACACAGCCATGTTACTATTATAGTTTTATTTTTGCATAATCTTAATTACATTTGAAAAAAGACCTGGAATCATTGGGTGCAAGGCGGGAACACACCCTGGAGGGGGCGCCAGTCCTTCACAGGGAAACACATACACACACACACACACACAACAGTCGCCAATCCACCTACCAACGTGTGTTTTTGGACTGTGGAAGGAAACCTGAGCACCCGGAGGAAACCCAAGCAGACACAGGGAGAACACACCACACTCCTCACAGACAGTCACCGGAGGAAACCCAAGCAGACACAGGGAGAACACACCACACTCACAGACAGTCACCCGGAGGAAACCCACGCAGACACAGGGAGAACACACCACACTCCTCAAAGACAGTCACCCGTAGGAAACCCACGCAGACACAGGGAGAACACACCACACTCCTCAAAGACAGTCACCCGTAGGAAACCCACGCGGACACAGGGAGAACACACCACACTCCTCACAGACAGTCACCCGGAGGAAACCCACACAGACACAGGGAGAACACACCACACTCCTCACAGACAGCGATATGACAGATTTGCTTGCATGGCAAGATAACCAAGTGAACTGAATGCTCGCTAGGCTACCTAGTGGCGGGTGGTGTAAGCTCGCTCGCTCGTAACTCAGATCTTGGTTCGCATCTTAAAGCAAAAAAAAAAAATCGACCGAAAATTCATAAATTGATTCACTCATAAGTCAAGGTTTCACGATATTGTATTAATTAATTATTTTGCCATTTTCACAAATATTTGGAGTTTGATGCAGGTGCCAAATTTTTAACGAGTTACAAATTACAATCAGGATTTTATGTGAAAACATTAGCAAACATTTGTTTGTTCTTTTGACAGTTAAATAAATTTAAAAAATCACTTATTTTATTTCTATTCCATTAAAAATCTCAGCTTTTCCAGAAACAGATTAGTGAATTTCTCCACTCCATGTAACTGGATCTTCAAAACGAGGTAATTACATTCTAAATAAGTACCTGCAAGTTGCTACTTGCTATATGCCCTACTGTACATAATAAGACTGACCCAAATACCTCATCAGAACCAAGCTTTGTCAAGGTTAGGTTTTGAGTTGTTGCTGTAATTATGTGATAGTATTGAAGTATAAAAACAGGCTTAATTTCTTGCAGCAGCATTTCAGTATAAGAAAGCTTGTTTATGGCATGTATCTCACATTACTCGTATAATCTAACTGCTTAAAAACTGCAATTCAGCGGGTCCAGTGACATACAGGGGACAAAACGACTGAATTTATTTGTTTTTCTCATAGAGAAGCTTTTATATTCAGTTACACTCACTATTATATTCAGTGTATATTAGCCTCAGTGGTTGAGCTAGCCGAACGTGTGTGTGTTTACCTGGTTGTTTTGCTCCCTCAGATCATCACAGGGTCGAACCATGCACAGCCTGCTCTGTTTCATCAGCTCACAGCGCTGGTTTTTATTGCTGACCCTGGTGGAGACACCCATGCCGCATGTCCGTGAGCAGGCGCTCCACTCTGTGATTTGTTCGATGCAGTTTACACTGGGGTCCCACTGGTCGAAACCCACAGTCTCCTCTTGCCTATAAGCTAGGGTCAGAACAAGACCAAGGCTTATTCAAAAAATCATATATGAAAAAAACTCCCAATATGAATTCTGTGATATGCGAAGTGTTACTAACCTGCCATGGCCAAGCCACCCAGGACCGTGGCCTCAGACTGGGGCTCACACACCCACTTCTCGCAGCATTCTCCTGGAACCTGGACCATGCGTGGATGAGGGCAGTCAGGCCCTGGAAGCATCACTTCCAGGTTACAGCGTGGCACACAGGAGATTTGGCCTTCTCTACACACACATTGGTAGCTACAGCTTGGGAAGAAGGAATCCCCACTGCGGTACACAACACCAATGAACATGCAGGAGTCTGCTTCATTAGCTGTTTGAAGAGGCAAATTGCACAAGATGTCAGTATAGGCGCAACTGGGTAGCTATATTGATTTTGGTAGGTTAATGTACACTGCCTGGTCAAAAAGACTAATTTTTCATTAAACAGCCTTTAGCTTTGATTACGACTAGCATGTAACGTCATTACGGCTAGCATGTGACATGACACCACATCCCAAAGACTCAGTGTTGTTAATCTTCAGGATTCTATGGTGGACAGTTCATGATCCAGATAATAATCTACTAGATGTGTATCATTTGCTTCACGTCTTACCCTGACGCACCCTATCACTCTGGTAAATCAGAATTCATCAGACTACATGACCAGAGTGTTACATCATATTATTTATAATTTGATTTCCTCAAGCATGCAAGGTTTAATAAATGCACTGGAAATTCTTAACACAATGCCAGTCATTTAGCTCTCCCCCTTTTTAAGTTATTTGTATAACACTTATCTAAAGTTGATAATGCATTTAGCCTTGAGGATTAGAGCAATGATAAACCGTTAACTCGTTGAGATGTGACATAGACTAAAAAAACTAAAAAATGTATAAAAACAGATAAAATATTTAAACTTGTGCTTATAACAAAGCTGGGGTGATGTTACTGTTGACTTGTAATTGGAATATAGAAGAAATTGCTCTCTGTTGCGCGTGCGCAACCATTTTAATTCTCTCTCTCGCGCGCACTTATTTAAATTTTTAAAATTTAACGGACAAGACCAACGATCGCCTGCTGCGGCTGAGGGGAGGTAGACGTCCTCAAACTGATGTCCTCAGGTATTTAGAGACTCTCTGTGATGTGATATGGTAATAGTATAATATAGTGTTACCTTTTAGTTATTTATTTCAGTATTTTAAACGATGGTAGTGTAATAAAGAGCAGACAAAATCGGGTGGTAGCTAATAATCTGAGCTAGCAACTTAGGCTAACTAGTGATAACTAGATAACCTTAAATTACAGCCCTTTCCTGAAACTATTAGCTAGCTAGCATACATATTGCGTTGCTATGTACGTTAATAGTGTGTTTATTCTACCTTTACAACCTACAATTATGATTCAAATACAGGAGCTGTGGTTCTCACTAAAGAAAATTAAAGAAACAGGCTGGAATACAAAATACCGGATAGAAATAACGAACATATCACTTATGGGATGTTAAAAACTTGAGAAACATTCAACATATGAGTTAAACTATTTAAATATCAAAGTCAAACTTACCCACACAATCACTTATTAGTTAAAAAAAATTATATATATATATATATAGTTTTTTGGGATAAAGATATGGAACATTTAATAAGTTGTTGGGTTTTTCGAAATACAAAAAAAAACATGTATAAAATCAACAGGGGCGCATCACTGCAGCCGGTCCTCACAAGGCACTAAATACACACACATGACTCACCTACACACACTCGGCTCCTGTGGTCGCAGCGGAGCCGCTGGCGTGGGTCGCATGGCGCGCGCTGTGAGCACGGCTCCCCGCGCTGTCTCGCGCACAAGCTGCAGCACACGCACATAGAGCAGATATACAAAGCCACGATCTTCTCCAGCGCGCTCTTCCCCATGGTCGGAGGTGCTAGGCTGTGGCCGGTAAGTTGGTGCAGGACAGTGTTAAAGATGTGCTGAACCCTGAGTTGAGGAGTGTATTTATACAGCGCTGCACTGGTCTTCAGTCGGGCTCCTCCTCCCTGGCTGGAGCTGAAGAGTTATACTGCATCCCACAATTGTCCACGGCTCAGTCTCAATTGGCTCCCAGTTCTTTTTCTAGTGCACTGTGTAGTGTTATCTTTGTATCATATTTAATAAAAACACAGGGGAATATACAGCCATTATCTTCATGACTCCCTAGCTGTCATCTTCATGCACAGTTTGAATAATTTACACATATTTGGAGTGCACTACATAGAGAGTAGGGTGTAATTTGGGATTTGGCCTAGTAGTTTCTCATCTTTTGTGCTGGGTCTTTAGAGAAAACTCGGTCAGTTAGCAGTTCATACCTACTTTCATTTATTTAACCACTTCATGCTGATCAAGTTCGTGGTGACTCTGCAGGGTCTAACTGGAATAACGGCCTGGACAGGGCCCAAATATATATATATATGAGTCGCCAATCCACCTACCAACGTGTGTTTTTGGACCATGGGAGGAAACCCACGCAGGCACGGGGAGAACACCAGAATAGCGATTAATTTAGCATTTTTATTTAAGCATTGCAACTTAACGACACTGGCGCAGCAGGAAGTGTCGCAGTCACACAGCTCCAGGGGCCTGGAGGTTGTGGGTTCGATTCCCGCTCCGGGTGACTGTCTGTGAGGAGTGTGGTGTGTTCTCCCTGTGTCTGCGTGGGGTTCCTCCGGGTGACTGTCTGTGAGGAGTGTGGTGTGTTCTCCCTGTGTCTGCGTGGGGTTCCTCCGGGTGACTGTCTGTGAGGAGTGTGGTGTGTTCTCCCTGTGTCTGCGTGGGGTTCCTCCGGGTGACTGTCTGTGAGGAGTGTGGTGTGTTCTCCCTGTGTCTGCGTGGGTTTCCTCCGGGTGCTCCGGTTTCCTCCCACAGTCCAAAAACACACGTTGGTAGGTGGATTGGCGACTCAAAAAAGTGTCCATAGGTGTGAGTGAATGTGTGAGTGTGTGTCTGTGTTGCTCTGTGAAGGACTGGCGCCCCCTCCAGGGTGTATTCCCACCTTGCACCCAATGATTCCAGGTAGGCTCTGGACCCACCGCGACCCTGAACTGGATAAGGGCTACAGACAATGAAT
Organism: Hoplias malabaricus; assembly: GCF_029633855.1. Lineage (NCBI taxonomy): Eukaryota > Metazoa > Chordata > Actinopteri > Characiformes > Erythrinidae > Hoplias > Hoplias malabaricus. The sequence continues at coordinate 41,733,735 of NC_089809.1, forward strand.
GAATTAATGAATATATATTGAGCAAAGAGCAGCATATAACAAAAAGTTAAAATAGTGTGTAAAGAGCTGAGTTTGCAAAGTACAGTGAGAGGGCTGTGAACAATGAACAATTCTAATTTAAGGCCAGAATTATCATTCAGTCGGTGGATTAAAGACTGCATTAAACACTCTGTGTGTGTCCAATCCTGGCTTCTGCTGCTGCCAGGAGACCTGGATAAGGATTAGTCTTATAAATTACTTGTGTGATGGTGGAGCATTCTGGCCGAGACATGATTCACAGCTTTTCAAATAGTTTCGCGCTGGAAGCTGAGAAATGTGCAGTGTTGGCTGTCCGAGTGTGGTGGATTGCACATCTGTATATGGTTGAGAGTTTTCACTTATGTTTGTTGCAATTCAGTTTTACGATTGTGCCATGAAATGATAAATGGATTGGTCTTTACTTGCTGTACGTACATGTTTCAAGGAGACTTTGTGATTCAGGGGTGAAGGCCAGCCTTTGGTCTCCAGCTTATGCCGTTAGTGTCGTGCTCTTTCTGCAGTCTGTTGCATCAGGTCAGAAATCTACAGTGAGAAGCAGAAATGTTGAAATTTTTGTCATTTGTAGTGAGAAATTTTAAGATCCTCATAAAGGAGCAGTGTACTTAGTGTTTCTTTTACTCAGGAGTTTGGGGGTACTTTTCTAATGAAAATGTTCAATCATTCGTTCATTATCTGTAACCCTTATTCAGTTCAGGGTCGCGGTGGGTCCAGAGCCTACCTGGAATCATTGGGCGCAAGGCGGGAATACACCCTGGAGGGGGCGCCATTTCTTCACAAGGCAACACACATTCACTCACACATTCACACCTACGGACACTTTTGAGTCACCAATCCACCTACCAACGTGTGTTTATTTGGACTGTGGGAGGAAACTGGAGCACCCAGAGGAAACCCACGCAGACACAGGGAGAACACACCACACTCCTCACAGACAGTCACCCGGAGGAAACCCACGCAGACACAGGGAGAACACACCACACTCCTCACAGACAGTCACCCGGAGGAAACCCACGCAGACACAGAGAGAACATACCACACTCCTCACAGACAGTCACCCGGAGGAAACCCACGCAGACACAGAGAGAACACACCACACTCCTCACAGACAACCAATTATTAAAAAACCCAATCTTGACCCTCTTGTACTCGCAAACTACAGGCCAATATCAAACCTCCCTTTTATTGCTAAGATTCTAGAAAAAGTCGTGTCACAGCAGTTGTGCTCTTACCTACAAAACAATGACATTCATGACATTTTTCAGTCTGGATTTAGACCAAATCACAGCACAGAAACGGCTCTAACAAGAGTAACTAATGACTTACTCCTTTCACATGATAAGGGCTATATCTCTATTCTGGTGCTGCTTGACCTTAGTGCAGCATTTGATACCATAGATCATGTGATGCTTCTTGATAGGCTGGAAAATCTGGTAGGAATAAAAGGATCTGCCCTCTCTTGGTTCAGATCTTATTTATCCGATCGTTACCAATTTGTTTATCTGAATAATAAATCCTCTAATCATACTTTAGTTAAATATGGTGTCCCACAAGGATCAGTGCTTGGCCCTGTATTGTTCACACTCTACATGCTGCCACTGGGTAGACTAATCCGTAAGCATGGGATTCAATTCCACTGTTATGCTGATGACACACAACTGTATATATCAGCCAAACCCAATGATGTTGCTTGTCTACGTAAAATAACAGAATGTCTAACTGAAATTAAAGACTGGATGATGCAAAACTTTCTCATGTTAAATTCTGATAAAACTGAGGTCTTGTTACTAGGTACAGATACTCAGATACATTCACTCAGAAATGCTGCTATTAATCTTGATAATTCAACAGTAAAACACAATACCATCATTAAAAACTTAGGTGTAGCCTTTGATTCGACTCTCACATTTGATACCCACATATCCAATACAGTCAAAACCGCCTTCTTCCACCTACGCAATATTGCCAAAATTCGGCATATTTTATCATTAAAAGATGCAGAGAAACTAGTGCATGCTTTTATAACTTCACGTCTAGACTACTGCGATGCGCTCCTGGCAGGGAGCTCATGCAAAGCGTTACACAAGCTTCAGTTAGTTCAAAATGCAGCAGCCAGGGTGCTCACTAGAGCTAGAAAATTTGAACATATCACCCCAGTTCTCTCGTCCCTACACTGGCTACCTGTAAAATTTCGCATTGACTATAAAATACTCCTCTTAGCTTATAAATCTCTAAACAGTTTAGGCCCGCAGTATCTTACTGAACTTCTCATACCTTATCGCCCGTCACGTACACTTCGTTCACAGGATGCCCATCTACTCTTTGTTCCTCACATTAAGAAAAACACAGCAGGAGGAAGAGCCTTTTCTCACAAAGCTCCTCAACTCTGGAATAGCCTCCGGTTACTGTTCGGGGCTCAGACACACTCTCAATCTTTAAATCTAGATTAAAAACCTACCTTTTCAAACAAGCTTTTGGTTAATCACTCACCTTCAGGTTACTCCTTCTATATTGGTGTTCGGGCTGGTTTTCATATTATCACTGTTCTGTATTAATCCTGTCATATCACCATAGCTACAGCATTCTTAGTTAGCTTTGTAGTACCTGCCAACAACGCTGTCTGTCGCTGGGTTCTCTTGCCTGACCAGTGGAAGCTTTTTTCGCAGGACAAATTTCCCCGTTCTTTACCATGACCCTACTAACCTTTTGTATTTTTATTTGTTCCCTTTGTCTGGCTTTCTTTCTCCTGTCTCTCTCTCTCATGCTTTGAGATGTCCTGCTGCTCTCCAGGTTTTGCCCTGATCCAGCCCGTGTCCTGTACAAGATCCTGGCCTTGCTAAGACTCATACATCACTAATATCATCATCCTCACCATTTTCATTTCTACTTCTCCATCATCACTAATATACTACATTTATATTACTATAACCCCTTCACTTTTACTTCTGTTCTCTATTGTGTCTCCGGTGTCGACCCGAGGAGGATGGGTTCCCCGTATGAGTCTTGGTTCCTTCCAAGGTTTCTTCCTCGTGTGCTGAGGGAGTTTTTCCTTGCCACTGTTGCCCCTGGCTTGCTCATAGGAGGCTTGGACCCGGATCTCTGTAAAGCTGCTTTGTGACGACTTTTTGTTGTGAAAAGCGCTATATAAATAAAATTTGATTGATTGATTGACAGTCACCCGGAGGAAACCCACGCGGACACAGAGAGAACACACCACACTCCTCACAGACAGTCACTCGGAGCAGGAATTGAACCCACAACCTTCATGTCCCTGGAGCTGTGTGACTGCGACACCTACCTGCTGCGCCACCGTGCTGCCCTTGATGAAAATGTGATGAGCTGAAAATAAAAATCCCCAACATCTAGAATCCACTACAATGAAAATGCAATGAAAACATGAGCTTTAAGGAAATATCAGTCAGAATTATTGCTAAAACCACTGAGCATTAACACAGTTGTAGGCTTATAATGTGTAAAAGGTAAGAAACTGTTTACAGTCTGGCCTTCCCAGGAGGACACTGATGACTTAATACCATTCAAGAAAAATCAGTAATGACGTCCAAAGTAATGTCATTTTACAGAGTGCAAATTTGAGAAAGTCACAACACACTACACAACACCGCTCAGCACAACCAAGACCAGAAAGAGCATGCTGTAATTCACAGAACATCATAAAGTTGAACCAGAGGATATTTGAATTAAATATTTATGGTGTTTTCATAATTTAAATGTGACATTCACAGTTGTGAAGAAAAAAAACACTTTTTATAAAATTCAAATGATGTTTCCTCACTATTTGCTGGTCTCCAGTCTGTTTGTACAGGGGTTAAACTGAAACACCTGTCATTGTAGTGTGGGAGGTTTCATGGCTAAATTGGAGCAGCCTGGTGGACAATCTTCATTAACTCCACACTGCACCAGTAAGACCATGTGCATCCAATGGTTCAAACACTGTGTCCTGAAGGCGGTGCCGTGTATCAGGACGACAATGCACCAATACACACAGCGAGACTGGTGAAAGACTGGTTTGATGAACATGAAAGTGAAGTTGAACATCTCCCATGGCCTGCACAGTCACCAGATCTAAATATTATTGAGCCACTTTGGGGTGTTTTGGAGGAGCGAGTCAGGAAACGTTTTCCTCCACCAGCATCACGTAGAGACCTGGCCACTATCCTGTAAGAAGAATGGCTTCAAATCCCTCTGACCACTGTGCAGGACTTGTGTATGTCATTCCCAAGACGAACTGACGCTGTATCGGCCGCAAAAGGAGGCCCTACACCGCACTAATAAATTACTGTGGTCTAAAACCAGGTGTTTCACTTTCATTGTCCAACCCCTGTGTGTTCTAAACCGGTCTAATGTGTTTATGAAGCAGTGTCTTGGTCTGATATGCTTCTCTCTCTCTCTCTCTCTCTCTCTCTCTCTCTCTCTCTCTCTCTGTTTATGTCAGAGGCATTGGAGTATTTTCCAAACTCCAGACATTGGAAAACGAGAACCGAAATGAGGATTTTGCTCTGCTCTTTCTCCATATGTGAGTAATACTGACTTATTTTTGCTGTTTCTTATCATTTAAGGTGGTAATGTCTTCATTCATTCATCATCGGTAACCGCTTATCCAGGTCAGGGTCACGGAAGGTGATGGTCCTTCTTTGCTCAAAGTGGATGTGTTCTACTGCTTGTTCCACAAGTGAACACAGTTCTCTTTGGTCTCAGTGAAACCTCAGGGATATGCTTTGGTCAATATACCACAAAGTTTAAACACCACAGCACTTTTCTTCTTGTCTTACCATGTCTAAGCAGCCCTGTTCAAAATGGACGGTTTCAGCACCTGTTGAAAATGAAACCAAACATGTCTCTCAGAGACGCAAGGAGAAGCAGCTCAGGTTTTATTCACTTTTACTTTGTTTTCTTTCTGTGCTCTTGTTTCTCTGCATTTGTGTTATATTTTGCTCCCTTTAACCTTGTCTTTGCACACTCACATAAATGTGGGTCCAGAACTTTGGTTGGAGAGGCTCAACTCTCTGCTGTCTTTTTGAGATTCAGTACAAAATCAGAACAAACCGTTTCATCCTATATCTCCATACAACAGACTTCAACGCGTAAGTTCAGACATTCTCTTTTTAGTTCAGTCCAGACATGAGGTGGTAGTAAAGTACATTTTTTCCTAATCGATTATCCCAATTATTCAAATTGTATTTTTGTTTAAGTGACTGTGAGCAAGGGTGGCACGGTGGCGCAGCAGGTAGTGTCGCAGTCACACAGCTCCAGGGGCCTGGAGGTTGTGGGTTCGATTCCTGCTCCGGGTGACTGTCTGTGAGGAGTGTGGTGTGTTTTCCCTGTGTCTGCGTGGGTTTCCTCTGGGTGACTGTCTGAGGAGTGTGGTGTGTTCTCTCTGTGTCTGCGTGGGTTTTCTCCGGGTGACTGTCTGTGAGGAGTGTGGTGTGTTCTCCCTGTGTCTGCGTGGGTTTCCTCCGGGTGACTGTCTGTGAGGAGTGTGGTGTGTTTTCCCTGTCTGCGCGTGGGTTTCCTCCGGGTGACTGTCCGTGAGGAGTTGGTGTGTTCTCCCTGTGTCTGCATGGGTTTCCTCTGGGTGACTGTCTGTGAGGAGTTGGTGTGTTCTCCCTGTGTCTGCATGGGTTTCCTCTGGGTGACTGTCTGTGAGGAGTTGGTGTGTTCTCCCTGTGTCTGCATGGGTTTCCTCCGGGTGACTGTCTGTGAGGAGTGTGGTGTGTTCTCTCTGTGTCTGCATGGGTTTCCTCTGGGTGCTCCCGTTTCCTCCCACAGTCCAAAAACACATGTTGGTAGGTGGATTGGCTACTTAAAAGTGTCTGTAGGTGGACTAGTGCCCCCTCCAGGGTGTATTCCCGCCTTGCGCACAATGATTCCAGGTAGGCTCTGGACCCACCGCAATCCTGAACTGGATAAGGGTTACAGATAATGAATGAATGAATGATTGTGAGCACCCTGAGCATAAATATAGATTTTGAAATGTTAAATTTTTGTAAAGCAACTGTAATATATAAAATGCCAAGAACATTGAGCTTTGTTGTTACATCTTCATTCGAACTGATTAAGCTGTTTCAGTTTAATCATGATCTTTTGATACTTGTGGACTTGGTTATTTTAAAATCACGTCATGTCTGTGCCATAAGGTGTAATTGAAAGATGCTAACATGTTACATTTTAGGCAAAGAGTAGGGCAAGTAAAAAAAAAAAAACTAATGAAATTGGTGAAACAAGTCTGTAACATATTGCTTTAGAAAGGAATATTGCTTTTTTTCCTCCATGATCTTTGCACCTCAGGCCATTTGGGAAAACAGATTGTATTTTTGTTCCATGGCTGTGTCTTGTGGTGCCACATTCTTTGGTTATAAATCTCCCCTGCTTTTACTTTGAGACAATGTATATTGACCCTGGTTATATATTCATAAATCACTTCAGCCAATCGTGGATGTTTCTGCATCTTGATGAGAAGGTGAATGCCACTTTCACATTTTCCAACGTAGAGCCCATAGATGTTAGTTATTTTACTCCATGCAAAAGCTTTTAAACAATAAATGTTTTCAGACATTTCTAAGTGGAAGGTGTGCTTTTTTAATTTATATTTCGATTCAGTTATTATTTTCTTCAACATTTTAGTAGAACTCTCTACTCTAGATTATTCGGCTTCTAGTTTTATTCCACTGAGGTGATATATTATAGCACAATTTGATAGGAAGTCTACCTACGCATATTTCTGCTACCTGTGACATTTCTCTGGAGTGGGATATCTACATTTCCACAGAGAAAGGTCTGGCAAAGATGGAGGTGTTTGTCTTGGACGCTCTTCAGACACAGACCGTGGAGCTTTACCATTTAGCTATGTCCTGTGGAATGTGCCATTTGCAAATTTGTTTACTATGACCTTTACTACATTAGTCTATAAAACTGCTACAAGTAGCCAGAGCAATTTTCCAGGCATTTCACCTGAATACATAACGATAGGGCAGTGGCTATGTGGACACGGAGAGGCATGTTGTAAATGCAAATCAGACATTCACTTCTAGCGAATCAGTTAATGGTAGAAAGGTTAAATAAAAAGGAACATTTACCGTGTTGCACACAAATAATACCTATTTATAAACAAATAATGCTATTTATTTATACCGTTAAATACTGACATTGAATTCATGGTGATGAGGTACTTGAGAAGTGCTCTACTGTTATTTGTGTAAGCTTTAATGCAATAGGATAAAAGCTTATGGAAATACTATGTTTATTTTTAGGAGACCAACTTTTTAACAGACATTACCACAGCTTTACAGAAATCTACATTCAAATCAGGAGTGACCAATTGTATTTATTTTTTATTAGAAAGGGGAAATACATTTTAAAAATTGGACAGAGCCGATGGGCTGACTCCTGATGTAATTATCAATCACACTGCATGGGAAAAATATGTAATAAAGACCATACCACTTCTCACTGTAGCATTAGCCCCATTGTAATCATATTAATGTGGCCTGCCCATGTAATTCTAACTATTCAGCATTTGAAAATGCACATGGAATTGACTGTAGGGAGGAGTTTATTTTACAAAGAAGAGATGGAAAAGATTCAGCTATAGGAACTAACAGTGCTAGCAACTACCATATGCTTAACCAGCAAAGACACACAGCACATAATTTAATAATGTGGGAAAAACAAGGGCTGTGGAAGGGGAAAACACAAACCGGGAGGAAACCCACGCAGACACAGAGAGAACACACCACACTCCTCACAGTCAGTCACCCGGAGGAAACCCACGCGGACACAGAGAGAACACACCACACTCCTCACAGACAGTCACCCAGAGGAAACCCACGCAGACACAGGGAGAACACACCACACTCCTCACAAACAGTCACCCAGAGGAAACCCACGCAGACACAGGGAGAACACACCACACTCCTCACAGTCAGTCACCCGGAGGAAACCCACGCAGACACAGAGAGAACACACCACAGTCCTCACAGACAGTCACCCAGAGGAAACCCACGCAGACACAGAGAGAACACACCACACTCCTCACAGACAGTCACCCAGAGGAAACCCACGCAGACACAGGGAGAACACACCACACTCCTCACAAACAGTGGCCTGATTGAATCAAGAGCCCCAGGACCCTGGAGTTGTTACAGGGACACTACTTGAAGCCATTATAAATAAATAGAGATAATTAATTTTAGTTATTACAGAAAGTTGTAGTTAGAGTCCTAAATCCTGCTGTCCAAGAAAACGTACCTGGGAAATGGAAATTTGAAAAGAAAAGGCAAATATGTTCTGAATTTTAGCACTAATTAATTAAAATAATTATTTACTCCATGTTTCAGGCCAAAGTTCAATGTTCTCACATTGTATGGGGTTTTCAGGTAATGACCAGAAAACAGGACAGAAATGAAATGTAGTCGAGCATCTCCATCTGGCTGACTACAAATAATCCTTTGTTTCTTTATTTTCAGAGGCTGCAGAGGCTGTTGATGTGACTCGACATGAGACTGAGTTTTATGGAAGCTGGGGTCTGCAGTGTTTGCTTTTACTTCAAATGAACTGCAGCACTCTCTCTGTGGTGTGATAAACACGAAAAGGTCAGATTTATTTTGTTAACTTATTTTTATATGCATTGCTTCTTTCTTTGCCTTGAAATAGATGACCTGTCGCACTGCCATGAACCTGCTGTCAGCTCGCTCTGTTGGGAACATTTGACCATCTCTTAATATGGAAAACCTTTTTTCAAATTATTATGAGCAAATTTTTGCCTGTGGCCCCAGCATATTTTTTAATTACACTTTGTTAAAATATTATGTAGTATGACAAGTGTCTGCTTAATAGTGACACAGAAGTAGTGTATTTTGCTGTTTTATCCTTGCACTTCTAGTGAACTCGTTCGGGGGAGGTGCACATCAGGCTACAGTATTCATTCATTCATTATCTGTAGCCCTTATCCAGTTCAGGGTCGCGGTGGGTCCAGAGCCTACCTGGAATCATTGGGCGCAAGGTGGGAATACACCCTGGAGGGGGCGCCAGTCCTTCACAGGGCAACACAGACACACACACACATTCACTCACACACTCACACCTACGGACACTTTTGAGTCACCAATCCATCTACCAACGTGTGTTTTTGGACTGTGGGAGGAAACTGGAGCACCCGGAGGAAACTCATGCAGACACAGGAAGAACACACCACACTCCTCACAGACAGTCACCCGGAGGAAACCCACACAGACACAGGAAGAACACACCACACTCCTCACAGACAGTCACCCGGAGGAAACCCACGCGGACACAGGGAAAACACACCACACTCCTCACAGACAGTCACCCGGAGGAAACCCACACAGACACAGGAAGAACACACCACACTCCTCACAGACAGTCACCCGGAGGAAACCCACGCGGACACAGGGAAAACACACCACACTCCTCACAGACAGTCACCCGGAGCGGGAATCAAAACCCCAACCTCCAGGATCCTGGAGCTGTGTGACTGCAACACTACCTGCTGCGCCACTGTGCCGCCCTCATTAAATACTGTTTTTGTTAATTTCTGGAACTATACATTTTTTATTTAGCATTTTCCCACATTACACCACAAATAATTTAAATTTCTCTTCTTTTTTTTTTGGGGAGGAAGAAATCGCATGTATGGAATAACAAATTATTTTGGTTTTAATTCAGTACTTGTACATTTTAGAGTACTGACTTTTTCTTAAGTATGTATGCTGTAGCCTGCGGTACGGTGGCGCAGCATGTAGTGTCGTAGTCACACAGCTCCAGGGGCCTGGAGGCTGTGGGTTCCATTCCCGCTCCGGAGTTGGTGTGTTCTCCCCGTGTCTGCGTGGGTTTCCTCCGGGTGACTGTCTGTGAGGAGTGTGGTGTGTTCTCTCTGTGTCTGCATGGGTTTCCTCCCACAGTCCAAAAACACACGTAGGTAGGTGGATTGGCGACTCAAAAGTGTCTGTAGGTGTGAGTGTGAGAGTGAATGTGTGTGTGTCTGTGTTGCCCTGTGAAGGACTGGCGCCCCCTCCAGGGTGTATTCCCACCTTGCGCCCAATGATTCCAGGTAGGCTCTGGTCCCACCGCGACCCTGAACTGGATAAGAGTTACCGATAATGAATGAATGAATGAATATTTAATGAAACCGAAATGTTTCAATTATTAGCTACATTATTACATAATTCTCCTGATTGCTTAATTCTTAGTAAGTATCTGTTTCCTTCAAATTCCTCCTTCCTTCAAATAAACATATACAGGGGGTCCTCGACTTACGACGTTGATCCGTTCCTACGTCGCGTCGTAAACCGATTTTCGGTGTAAGTCGGAACATACGTACATACTGTACGTAAATAACTTACTGTAAGCACTTATCCTATCCTAACACCTATCCTCCTCGGTCCCGAGCCGCGTAACCGTGTATTCTTCCGCCGCGCCGCGCACACCACACACAAAGTTCGCGTTACGACGTTTACGGCGCAAAACCACGTAAGTCGAAACAAGGCTTTATACAGTAAATGGGAGATGTGTCGTAACCACGAAACATCGTAACTCAGGACTGACGTAACCCGAGGGCCTCCTCTATGTTAAAGCAGACTGTTGGGAGACTGTATAATCATCGTTATCACTTTTTATGTTGCATTTACTGTTAGCCCACGCTAATTGGCTAGAACTCAGTTACTCCACTTTGCTCAAATTTGCCAGCTACAAACACTTTTATGATTTAAGCAATTTATGATTTAAAAAAAGCCCAACTGATGAACTGACCAGTGCTTTTTAAGGACTTTTCCTATTTCACTTCTATTTCTTACACTGAAGTAATCAAGTGGCAACAGAACCCTGGAGCACAGTCCTTTATGAAGGAATCTGATTGGCTGTTTAAGAGCCAGGGTGGGAGCATTGTTGCGGTTCGTGTGTTCCTTGTACTTTCCCGAAAGGTCACATTTAACTAAAACACGTTTAATTGAATTTATCATATGTTCTGTCAAAGGTTATTTAAAGGTTATTGATGACATATATTGTGATACATATTGCTAGTGTTTTATCACCCGGGCCTAATGCCAGGTCATTTCCAACCTGGTTCCCCAGCAGTTCCTCTTTCACTGTGCTCTGTTCTTGGGTTAGTGTGCTGCTGCAGGACATTTGCTTTGGTGGAACAGCAGAACTCTGTTTCCTAAGTGCGCATTCCTACTGTTCCAGTCTGGCACGGCCTGAATGTTGTGCTCTGGTATTTTCTGCACATTTACCTCTGACCAGGCTCCTCTGTACCCTGTTACCTTAGATAAGTGGGATTAGGATCGGACTTCAACCGTGAGCTGTTTGCATGACAAAGGTGTCACTTTGGCATTCCAACATTTTTGTCCAGGAGGTGCCCTACTTTATTTCTGTTTGCACAGCTCAGTGTTTCACTGCCTCTTTGAGAAGGAGGCTTTTGTATCCACAAGGCCCTGTTCTGCCCCCTTTCAGTGTGTGAGACAGACACAGCCTCTCAGTGAGGACAGATATGATTATGTTTGATGAGAGATTAGCTGCACACCTGCATTTTCCATGAAGTGTTTTAAACTAGGTTGATATTTAATGCTATCAGTATCAGGGCTGTTTTGAAGGGCCCTAGAGTTTACAAGGGTTTCTGACATTCTCTAAAGGGTACAATGAGCCCTTTGTTTGTGTCAAAAAGCACTATCGTGCTTGAGACTACAATAATACATGTGATATAGTTTTCAAAATTGTTGTACACTTCATTTTAGTTGTGTGTGTGGATGATATAATTGTGTTTAGATTATAGACAGTATTGAATTAATTCTTTGCAGTGGGGCAGCCATGGCCTATAATTTCTAATTTTGGGAAACAGGCTTTGGAATATAATGTTGATGGTTCGATCCCCAGGACCGGCAAGACATTTTAGGGCAGGGGATTGAAGGAAGAACACCTTCTCCACACACACATCTCCTCCCTCAACATCCATGGCTGAACAGCCCTGGAGTAAGACAACTTACCCTTGGCTGCTCCCAAAGCAATAGGGATGGCTGTGTGTGTGTGTGTGTGTGTGTGTGTGTGCGTTCAAATTCACTGTCATGGATTAAATGTGGGCAAAAATGACATTGAATATTTTATAATGAAAAACATAGCACATTTAAAAAAGAAAATGGCTCATCTTGACAATAAATGTGGTTTTACTTATTAAAGGCTAAGCACCAGCTCTATGAAAGTGTCAAACAAATAAATACAGTGGAGTTTGAGTTCCTAACTTGTGTTTATTGAGAGTCAGAAAACATGTTATTTCTTACTAATTGAAGGAATAAGGTTTAAAAGACCGTTGGTCCCCCCCCCCCACGGTGTTGGGAAACTCTAATAGGCGTCTTGCCTGTGACGTAGATGGTGGACAACACTCTAGAAGCTGCACTTAATTTAATGCAAAATGAGGAAAAGGTGTGTTGTTTTTGGCTGCAATCATTCAATGTACAGTGGGACATCTGTGAACAAATGACCCAAAGATCCCAAAATATCCAGAAAATGGACTAAATTTGTCCACTTTAAACGGGCACTTTGGAAAGGACCCTCCGCTCACTCCGTTATCTGTAGCTCATTTCACTGGCGCTTTTCCAACAATATGGGCATGTAAGGACACCAACGAAAGGTGTTCAAGAGCCTCTGTAACATGGAGGTAAACAGGGTAAGGACACTCACTTCGCCTGTTTTAGTTGGTGTTAGTTAACGTTAGCTTGACTCGCTAAACTCGGTGTCTCAGATTATACTCGGCTACGTAGCTGCATTACGGAGGTTTATAGTGTCGGATGAATTCGAGTTCGACTTCGATCACATTTACAAGAATAACGGTGCCTCTACATTTGAGTTTAGCTTATTGCTAGGCTATTGTCATGAATAATGTTGGTTATTTAGCTAGATACTGTCATAACAGTCAGTCATAACGGTATTTTACCGCGGCGTTGTTCGGCTGTTGTCCACCAGTGACGTCACGGTTGCGTTAGAGAATTTCCGTAGAGAGCTCGGGTTTTTCCGTCAATTTAATAAAATTGTCAGTTTTAAAGCAAATTAAGCAGCTATTTTCATTTTATTTCACACTTATATATGTCAGTAACTACAATAATGTGGAATATTCATGGAGGTCCATTAAGTGGTGCTCAGCCTTTAAAAAATACTTTAGAATCAGGGATTACAAACACATATTTATCGTTATTGATAACGGGGACCATTATAAATTCCCTTTTTATTGTTTATAAGCAAAAAATATTTATTCCACCTTAATGATATTATGTCCTGCACCTGTGTGCCAATAAAATACAGGGCTGCATTCTTTAAGTTGTGTTCTTTTCTTATGGAAACACCTCTCACTTCAGTTTACTAGATAGAGGTGGTGCAAATATTTGTCACATTATCGTTTTTTTTTTTTATACCTTTATCATTAAATTTGCTGATCTTTTGACTAAATGAACGCAGTCAGTAAAGTTCAAGTTTGTTTCCTGATGTCTCTGTGCCCTCCAGTCCTTATGTTAACATTAAATATTGATTAATAAACATAGGCACTGGATGGTTTCTATAAGAATAGGATGTATCCTCCGTGGGAGTAAATGTACAAGATAGCAGTTTGGTGTATTTCCATAAAAGCAAAGAGCTAGGAACCTGATCCTAGATATGTGCGGTCACTTAGTGGCCCGGTGCGAATGCAGGTGTTGGACCTCTGCATGTTGCTGGACTGGGGTGAGCAATAACACCAGCACATAGAATCTTGCACCTAAACAGCAGGAGTGGTCAAGGTTGTAAAAGTACTTTTTTTTTCTCTCCAATTTGAACAAAGCTGGAATGCATCTCACTCCAAGGAGAGGTTCAAAAACTGCACGGTAGAAGTGTAGTTTGGTGGGTCACAATTTATAGTGCTCTCTCTTTCTGTTTACTCACTTTACTGGCACGGTGAAAAAGGCAGAGGTGGCCTTTAGATTTATTGGGGCTATTCGGAGAACATTCAGATGCTGCACTGTACATAAATCAACCTGGCCCAGAAAAGCCTCTGATGTTCTTGGCCATTCTGCCCAATTTGCGAAAGCACACAAAACGGTGGTCCAGTCTTTGTTTTGGTGGAGGCTCCCAGCTGGACGTGAGAGCCGTGCGCCAAAACCAATGAACGAGTTTGATGGATTAGTGTGAAGGGAATGTAACCACAGCACGAAACAATAATTATGTCGCTTCTTACTTGGCAGTGATTGGACCCGTTTGCATTTTTTGATTTTCATATTTGGAGAGTTGTGGAAAGTCTGCATTCAGCCCTGTGTCCTGGGTGGAATATCGTAGGCGCCAGTGACGTACAAACTGCCAGATGAGGTGATCTCAGTGTACATGTTCTCAGTAGTGCTCTCAGCCTAGAAATGCCTTATTGTGCTGCTAGAAATTGTTTTGTTAAATTGTTTTAGTAGAACAAAGCTGTTGATTAGATTAGAGGAACCACTGATACTCGGCCTCAAAATGTCAGAGTCACATACATAATGTTACAAAGTGAGAGAACTGATATGGGTTTCTAGGAACAGACTCTCCATTAATGTTTCAACTGGCCAGTTGAAGTTAATTCTGTATAAAGTATGAATAATAATACAATATTTCATTGAAAAAACAAAGATGCATATTTTTTGTATTTTTTTGGACTGTCTTTCTCTATTATCTTCAAGAGAACAAAGAGCAGAATAAAGTCAACACCAAGGCAAGCAAATCAGACTAAACGAGCGAGGAGAAATGAGTACTGATTACATATGGTAAAAATTATAACGGAGAAGACAACAAAGCAAAAATTTTTATTTTTAAATAAAAAGATTTTATGGTCCTTGCTGTTCATTCTGGGGCTCATGTGTTGAAACTGGACGTTCTGAACAGGGCTGTTTATATGGAGAGAACACAGCTGTGGGGGCTTGATCCTTGTGTTGTTTTGACCAAAGCATGTTCCAGGTATTCCATTAAGACCCCAAGGGACAGCGCTAACTTACGGAAAAGTGGACATTCAGTACCAGTCAAAAGTTTGGACACACCTTCTCATTACTGATTAGTGGAACGGGGCTATTCCCTGTACAGAACTGTACCAGACCCTACCTCTGCACAACCCCAGTTACGGTCCCACATTCAGAAGGGAGCGGTTCTACAGATTAACTCTCGACGAGGGCCACAGCTGTTCACTGAAAACCGTTCCAGGTGACGACCTCATGAAGCCAACCGAGAGAACGGAGAGAGTGTGTGAAGCTGTCATCAAAGCAACAGGGGGCTACTTTTAAGAATCTAAATTATAAAACATATTCTGGTTTGTTTAACAGTTTTTTGTTTACTACATAATTCCATATGTGTTCCTTCAAAGTTTTAATGGCTTAACAGCACCTGAAACTATGGATACTGCAAGTCTGTGCTAGCATTTCTCCTGCGGTGTTGCTATCAGTGTGTGAAGAGTGGGAGAAGAGGGTTGTATTGACAATCCAACACAATGGGCAGCACTTTGAACACATTTTATAAGTGGTCAGACACTTGTAAATAACTCATGAAAGAATAAAGTTACATTAAAACCAAGCACACCATTGTTTTTCTTGTGAAATTCCCAATAAGTTTGATGTGTCACATGACCCTCTTCCCATTGAAAAAACAAACCGATTCAAATGGCCAACTTCAAAATGGCCGCCATGGTCACCTCCTATCTTGAAAAGTTTCCCCCCTCCCATCTACTAATGTGCCACAAACAGGAAGTTAATATCACCAACCATTCCCATTTTATTAAGGTGTATCCATATATATGGCCCACCCTGTAGAAAATAATAAAAAAACATTGAATGAGATGTCGTCCAAACGTAACTGGTACTGTGTTCACATTATGTGGAAAATGGCCCAGAACAAAGGAAACCCTCCCTGAGTGGGTGTGTCCAATCATTTGACTGGTACTGTATGTTTCATTTAAGTAAACCAAGGCAGGCCTAATAATGAATGTCCACCCACATTAATATAATGCTCAAGAAAGGTATGGAACTGTTACAGTTCACAGTTCAAAAGATAATAAATGTAACCTTTGCTTGGAAAAGAATGCCTGTTTAACTGAAGAGTGCAGTTGTGCCTTTTTGACACATGTTGGAGTTCACCCTCTAGTGGTGAGTGTGCACAGTTCTTCAGAGTGAAGATTTCTTAAGAGCTCAGTTTAAGAATGATATCTTAACTTGTACAAAGTTTTGCCAAATCTGACCTGTTTAAATCTGACTAAAACTTTTTTATAATTGTTCAGTTTTATTTTAACTCTTTGTGGTTGAGCTGAGTGGTGTGTGTGGGTGAGTGTGTTTGTGTTACAGTTTTATTTACTTATAAATTGCTGTACAAATATACCACAATATCAAATATCTCACATCAGCACATCCAGTGTATTAACTGTTGGTTGACTTTCTGCCTGATACATTCCATACCTTGACATGTATGACAGTTACCAGATCATAGATGTTTTCCCATCACATTGTGAGTTATTTTAATCTTGTGTCTGATAGGTAATATTTTATTGTCATCATTACTGCATAGGCATTGAATCCTGTAGCCAGCAAGCTGGCTAAATTTGCCTAAAGTTTAGAAACCTCTCAGAAACTTGCATCAGCTTTTTTTTTTTTTTTTTTTTTAATAAGTAAAACAAGGTGTTTTATGGACGGCTCGATGGCACAGCAGGTAAGTGTCGCAGTCACACAGCTCCAGGGTCCTGGAGGTTTTGGGTTCGATTCCCGCTCCAGGTGACTGTCTGTGAGGAGTGTGGTGTGTTCTCCCTGCGTCTGCATGGGTTTCCTCTGGGTGACTGTCTGTGAGGAGTGTGATGTGTTCTCCCTGTGTCCGCGTGGGTTTCCTCCGGGTGACTGTCTGTGAGGAGTGTGGTGTGTTCTCCCTGCGTCTGCGTGGGTTTCCTCTGGGTGACTGTCTGTGAGGAGTGTGGTGTGTTCTCCCTGTGTCTGCGTGGGTTTCCTCTGGGTGACTGTCTGTGAGGAGTGTGTTGTGTTCTCTCTGTGTCTGCGTGGGTTTCCTCCGGGTGACTGTCTGTGAGGAGTGTGTTGTGTTCTCTCTGTGTCTGCGTGGGTTTCCTCTGGGTGCTCCGGTTTCCTCCCACAGTCCAAAAACACACGTTAGTAGGTGGAATGGCTCAAAAGTGTTCATAGGTGTGAGTGTGTGTGATGCCCTGTGAATGACTGGCGCCCCCTCCAGGGTGTGTTCCCGCCTTGCGCCCAATGATTCCAGGTAGGCTCTGGACCCACCGTGACTCTGAACTGGATAAGGGTTACAGATAATGAATGAATGAATGAAAAAGGTGTTTTATGGCATTACTTGTTGTGGTTAGTTGAAAAATATCAAGAAAATTCAAAACAATATTTGTGAATTAATGATAAATATCTGTTTATTCAGGAAATACAAAATGTCTAATTTAAGGACAGACTACAACATGTCAACACAAAATAAATGACCACAGTGACTTGATTTAAAGGGAAACGCATTCTAAATAAATTTTAGAGAGAGAAAAAAATATTTGCTTAGAGAGATTTTCTTTGCTCTCAGCAATAGACATGATTCAGTACATTTATCTGTTAAAAATGTGTTTATAAAAGGAACATATTATGAAAAAAAATCCTTTGTTCAGTGCATGTGCACATTCCTGTGTGGATCCGGAGCCCACAAACCCTTACACTGTGAAACAACGCCACCCAGTCTCTTTTTGTGATCTGCCATTCTGATCTTGCTCTGCTTCTGACACAAAGTGCAGAGACCTCTCACACTTCCTTATCTGAGTCTGTCCAATCACATAGCTGAAGGGAGTAAATGGAGTAAAAACACCCACCAGAGCAGAGAAATACAAGTAATTAGCGAAAATAACAGACAAGAAAGAAAATTGAGCAAAACAGTTAAAAACCAGAGCTTCTGCTTCTCGCACCTCACTGCTGTCTGCTCATTTAAAGGACCAGGTGCTGAAGCCAGCTGTTCCGAACAGGGCTGTTTAGATGGGGAGACTGTAGGGTTTGATCCTTG
The DNA here is from genome assembly GCF_029633855.1 of Hoplias malabaricus. NCBI lineage: Eukaryota > Metazoa > Chordata > Actinopteri > Characiformes > Erythrinidae > Hoplias > Hoplias malabaricus. The sequence goes on from NC_089809.1 coordinate 41,751,813, forward strand.
TGGCATTTTGACCAAAGCAAGTCATTAATGAGGTGTTTCATTAATAACTCAGAACCGTGTTCACTTGTGAAAAAGGGGGTAAATATGCCCCCTTTAAATACCACAATAGTCCTGAGGAATAGAAATGCTTGCTGACTTAACGATTTTATCATTATTTTACTGTTGTTTAGCTGAAATAAAAGTTTGCAAAAGGCAACACTGAAAGTCCTAAAGAAAATGGCTGCAGGATTGTCTGTTCACATCATTAAGGTAAAAACACAGTTAAAGGTTTTGCGAACATGTCTTCATCTGAAATAACCAAATACTAGGAATAATAAAATACTTGTATTTAAAATGTAATAAGTCTGTTTTGGGTTCTTATCATAAAAACGATTGTGATGGAAATGGTGTAAACATGTCATCAGGCCACACCTTGTTTTTTTTTTTTTTTTTGCCCATGACAGAACTGCTGATGCTGGAACTGATTTATGAGTCCGATCTGTCTTTTACTCTTTCCTCATCACTGCCGCCACCTTCTGAAACCCATGTACAGGCTGCCGCCATAGCAGATAGTTACTATAAATGTGAATACCTGTGAAGAAAAACACGCCCCATGGTTATATTGGCCAAGCCATTGCACAGTTACAGAATCTTGTATCACAGTCTACAACATTTAAACTCTACACTCAACCTAACTTGCAAGGTACTATTACTGTATTAAAATGGATTTACCACCCAAATATCATCTGGTGGAGGGCAACAGACAGCACCTGATGTTGGGAATAGGGCTGAATGTCTGTTCTTCACGAAATCATTGTAAATTTTATCATATAAATGCAAGTTCTAGGTAGTTATTTCTTTAAACACTTTATCAGAAAAAGTGGGACATCCCCAGTAAACATTTAGCAGCTGATTCAACGTTGAAATAACGTAATGACTGCCGTCTAATCAACGTTCTCTTAAGGTTGAAAATGAAAGATGAAAAGACGTCCAAACACAGACATTGAAAAGACGACTATTAGACGTGCTTTGGACGTCCACTGACGTTATTAATTGGTCCCGAAATAAATTACTTGTATAAAATGCGTTTTGGACGTCCACTAATATCCAATGTCGTCACTGACCAAATCCATTCTATTTTGTAAATATAAAGGCATTTAAATTTGGAGCTTGCAAAACACTCCAAAAAGTCATGAGAGAAACAAAACTAGAGTGACAGGTTCATGGAATTTTCAGGTCCCATTATTATGAACCATTACATAATAAGCAGGAGAATATAAAAATAGCATCTAACGACAGCTTAGTCTCTGCAGACGAATTGGGTTGTGGCTCACTTCTTTGGGTAAAACTTTGTGAAATTATTACAAAACAGTTCAAAAAGTACATTAATCAGTGTAAGAGAGGTTTTTCACAGTCTAAAATGCATAACACTGGAAGATTCAGGGGCTGTGGAGCAAGGCGAAGTACCCCAACTGAATGAATGTGACCTTCAGGTCCTCAGATGTCATTGCAAGACAAACCATCATGCTGCTGTGATAAACATACCTTCACTGACTTGGAAAAATTGTCCTGAAAAACTGTCACCTTACATCAGTTCTATACAGAAATGCATCCAGAATTGTCCATGTTTCAGTTTGTTTTCATGAATAAAAGAGATTATTAGTTCTCTTTGCCGAAGATCAAAGGGAATATTCAGACTATTATCAGCAAAAGGTGCAACGCTGGTCATGGGTTTTGGTGCATCATTGATCACAGCATGAGCGAATTGCATGTGCAAAGGTGTTATACATGTAAAGGTTAGGGTTAGGGTTATCATGTGGAGAATGGAAGAATTAGCAACAATTCCACAGGCAACCTTTAGTATCCTCAGTTCCCAAACGCTTAAAGGCTAAGCACCACTTAATGGACCTCCATGAATATTTGACATTATTGTAGTTACTGACAGATATAAGTATGAATTAAAATGAAAATAGCAGCTTAATTTGCTTTAAAACTGACAATTTTATAAAATTGACGGAAAAACCTGAGCTCTCTACGGAAATTCTTGAACGCAACCGTGACGTCACTGGTGGACAACAGCTGAACAACGCCGCGGTAAAACACCGTTATGACCGACTGTTATGACAGTATCTAGCTAAATAACCAACATTATTCATGACAATAGCCTAGCAATAAGCTAAACTCAAATGTAGAGGCACCGTTATTCTTGTAAATGTGATCGAAGTCGAACTCGAATTCATCCGACACTATAAACCTCCGTAATGCAGCTACGTAGCCGAGTATAATCTGAGACACCGAGTTTAGCGAGTCAAGCTAACGTTAACTAACACCAACTAAAACAGGCGAAGTGAGTGTCCTTACCCTGTTTACCTCCATGTTACAGAGGCTCTTGAACACCTTTCGTTGGTGTCCTTACATGCCCATATTGTTGGAAAAGCGCCAGTGAAATGAGCTACAGATAACGGAGTGAGCGGATGGTCCTTTCCAAAGTGCCTGTTTAAAGTGGACAAATTTAGTCCATTTTCTGGATATTTTGGGATCTTTGGGCCATTTGTGCCCAAATCATTTTGCATTAAATTAAGTGCAGCTTCTAGAGTTGTTGTCCACCATCTACGTCACAGGCAAGACGCCTATTAGAGTTTCCCAACACCGCTGGGGTGGGGGGGGGGGTGGGGGGGACCAACGGTCTTTTAAACCTTATTCCTTGAATTAGTAAGAAATAACATGTTTTCTGACTCTCAATAAACACAAGTTAGGAACTCAAACTCCACTGTATTTATTTGTTTGAAACCTTCATAAAAGAACATTTGATGTCACAGTAAACATGCCTTTGTCCTGGCTTTTTTTGTTGTTTGTTGTAGGCATCAAATTATAAATGTGTTTATATTTACATAATACAATCAAGTTGGTCAGTGTTAACTTTGTTAACTCTCTTGAACCTTTATATAAAAACAGAAACAGGAGTAAAATATTTGGAAAGTCCCCGTTTTTATTTTTAGTGCATTTTTACAAAAATCCCAAAAATAGGCTGTGATAACATGGACAATGAGTAAACAAAACTGTCGCCTGAATGCTGATTCATCCTCACTGAACAAGCTGGTTTATGTTTTGGACATGTATATGTTTACATGATAAATACATAACACTGCAGTTTTACTTCCACTATAACACAGACAAGCCATGGCTTCTTGAGGAGCCCTATGCCCTACATACTACGTGTACTATTTGTTTCACCTTAAATTCAGTCTTAATAGCTTTTAAAATTTCTACATTTATCACTGTATTTATTTGCTATTAGTATACAGCCTGTAGTCACATTTTGACCTTGAACACGAACTGAAGAATGCAGTCACAGTTGTTTTAGCAATCAGATTTCCTGTTTGATTCGCTCATGTTGCTGCTGCTCACTGCTTTAGCCACTGGACAGTGGAGAAATTCTCACATTCACAGTAACGTATACTTTATATTGAGCCCCGTTAGACATGTCCATGCCTTTTTTTCCCCGTTCCTGGGAAACTACCGCAGCTGCCCTTGAGAAACTACTTAAGTGTCGGTCGAGGTCAGACAATATTTCTCATATTGTATTTTAATAACCTATTGTTGCAACAGAGCAGAATAAAGCTCCTCTTGCCATTGTCAAAAATAAAAGCAAACACAAGCTTGCTTCTGCACAGATTAATGCAATGACCTTCAGAAAAACTGGTTCTGCTCTGTGCAGAAACCTACAGGGTGTGGATGTTTAGTTATTGAACAAGATATTAAATAGTCTTTCTTACGTACCGTGGAACCTATATTGGAAATGTACATTTCAGTTTGAGTTTGGTAACAAAGAGAATATCAGTTCCTTTTGTTTTTTGTCCTGACGACTCTTCATTTCAACATGTCGGCCAGCTTCTTTCACAATGACATAGTGAAACCAATTTTGTAGGGCAGCGGGTCTCAATCCTGGTCCTGGAGCACCACTGCCCTGAGGCACAGAGTTTTAGAGCAGGGAGAACATTATAATATGCAGGGCAATGGTACTTCAGAACCAGGAATGAGAACCACTGCTGTAGGTAATCACATACCAGGCTAGAAGACTGTAATATTTGATTCAAGATTATTCACCAGGTTCTGCTGTGTGCAAAAAGTCATTTCATAATCACTTTGTTGCCTTACGTTTAAACAGTGGCATAAATTAGCGGCATACATTTCTTTTAAATGCTTAACATTACTCAGTGCAGTCCTGCAGCCTCTATTGGCAAAGACTTAGCAGCAGAATGGGGCAAGATCTCATTGACTCTCATCCTACAACTCTCATTGGATACCTTTCCTAGTCAGTTCTGTAAAATTTAAAGATTAAAGGGGGAAATACATAGAAACTTACTGTAGCTGCCACATCAATTCTGTATTTCCGCACATCCAGGAATGTAATGATGTTTGAACTTGGCCTGCTTATGCACGTAGAGTTGCCTGAATATTCTGTATATGCGATTGTTGTGGCAGCTTGAAGTACAAATGCAGTGAAGTAGAAGATGAAGGCAATGAAGTGGTACATCGTATCCTGAAACAGACACAAGGGCGTTCAGTTACAGCACATGTATCAAGAGTAGATCTAAAGTAGGGTGAGCAGACGTCCTCTTTTACCCGGACATGTCCTCTTTTTTAGACTTTAGGCGGAATCTCACAAATGTCCGGGATTTTGTTTTTCTAGAGCTTACATAGAACTTCGAGAAGTTTCGTTCACAAACTAGTCCCGCCCTCCCCTACTCCGATTGGTTCGCTTGAGTGAGAAGGGGGCGTGGTGAAGTAGCCTAAAATCTTCTGATTGGACGGTCTGACTGTAGAGCTACCGTTATTGGTCGATAACCTTCTCTGTAAACATTTACTTGGTCAGTCTGCACGTCAGTAGTCCTTGTTTACGTCAGGCAAAGCTCATGTACCTACCCTCATCTCGAGCAGCTATGCCGAAACAGCTGAAAAGAAACTCCCATGTTTTGTGTAGCAAACAGATCTGGACATGTCCTCTTTTTCACTATCTCAGATCTGGTCACCCTACCTAAAGAGTGTAATTAATTTTAATGAGCGCTAGAAAACATGTTTGTAGTTTGATGGAGTTATTTAACTTTGTCTCTACACTAATCAGTCATTAAGGGATATGAATGGATGATGGACATGGCACTAAAGCCCGTGGGCCTGTTAAGCCCTGCACATTAATCATACTCATAAAGCAGACATTACTCAGCAGCAGGGCTGGGACCAGGGCCAGGACTGAGGACTGGCACGCCTTTTGGACACTACCTCTGTAGTTTCACTGCGGGCGAAGCTCTTTGTCAGGTTTAAGGAACTCAGCCAACTCGGTGAATACAGATGGATTTTGCTATTGAACTATTGAATATATTCCAAATAACTGTGGCACTGCCTCCTTGAACATTCAGCAGAGTGTTTCTGGACCGGCACGTTTCTGTGAACCTCCGTTTAAAAGTGCCTTCTGAGGTCTATAAGTAGAAAGTAAAAAAGGAGTTAGAAATACTGACCAATAAGTTCCAGTCAACGCTGATTCTGTCTGCAAAGCCCAACATGAACATGGCGAGGTATGTTGCGGAGCAGGCGAATGTGGTTAGGGACACAAACATCACCCAGCCTTGTAGCAATGGCACAGCCACGTTGGTCGATGCCACTAAGATCCATACTAATGCCCCTAAAACCTGGCGAACAGAAAATGACCTATTAGTAACCTGATCAGTGGTCAGCTCTTCAAAACCGAAGCTCGGCTCTTGTAAAAGGATGCACTGCGTGAAAACTCTTCAATGTGGCATTGTTTCTGTCTGCACCTGTTTGGCAACAAAGAGCACATTGTTTTGTTTTATTAATTAATTCATTCTTTTTTTTTGTGGTTTCCATGTGGTGCTGTTAATAACCTCAGTGCTATTAGAACTACGAGATACGTTTATTATGTAGATGAGAAACCTATCCAGCCATTTCATCATGGTTAAGAAAATACTTTGCTTATACATCTTTAAGTATGAGAAAAAGGTAATATGCACTTACAATCTCCATGCATATCAGAGCCCCCGAGTACGTCCTTAAAAAGTCCAGCCCGAGTGGCAAGGATAGCGTGGCTGCTTGGAGAGAGGTAGCTGCCGGATTTGTTGCCTCTGCCATCTCTCTGCGGTCCAGTAGTTTATTGAAGAACAAGACAGCGAGAGAAGTCCCTGGGAGTCATGTGTCGCGAACCGGTCCGACAGGTGCACGGCCACTCCCATTCAGAGTCGAGCACCGCTGAGGACAAACCGCCATCTCACAGCAGCAATCTGGAATGCATCTTTATCCCTCTCTCTCCCTCTCTCTCTCTTTGACCTTCCCTTCCCTTTGATCCCTAAAAAACACGTTTCTCTGTGTTCTTTCTTTCCTTTCTTTTTTTTTTCTTTGCACTTTTTTTAACCAGGTGCTAAGCACTGTCGCCACATGTTAATAATTAACCAATTCACCAACAGACTGGTCCTGAGTAAATATTATGTCAGGACATTCCAAGGATATAAAGAATAGGCTGGAGTTGGAAGATTGTTTTTTCTTCGAAGTCTAGTTGGACTTTTAGGCCTAGGGTATGATGAGGTTCTACATTCTAAAGTGTAACGATTAGCTAAAGCAGCTAAAAGACTGTCTCTTTTAAGGGGGTTTGGTGAACTATGGACATTGGTGGCAGTGTGTAGGACATATCTGAGAAAGCGTAGGTTAAGGAAGTTTGGAAATTTGCCAGCGGCTGAGTTATTAATGATTGCCTAGAAGTGGGGATTAATTTACCCACGTGTCAGTGACCCTTTGGACAGTGCACACATACAGTATATAAACAGCAACACTGTCAGCAGAACTTCACTGATTTCTTCACTTGATATGACTTTCTCCAGGGAGAGATTTATCAGCCACGATCTTATCATGACGGACATTTAGACTCTGATGCAGAGATGAATATAAATAAGGGAAAGAATGAGTGAGCCAGTAAATGAAATAAATCAGTAGATCATTTACCTCTTTCCCCCTTGATCCACTTCTGATGTTTGTGTTTGTGAAAGAAAAAAATCTAGAGTCGAACTGCAGTGGGACCAATAACATTCAGCAGATAAATAACTGCAGACAGAGACTAGATGTGGAATTTTTATTTTTTTGTAAAAAGGAGCAGGACCTTTAAAATGGCCTTCATTTGTAACTACAGTCTGTTAGAGGTTCATTCATTCATTTATTCATTCATTGTCTGTAACCCTTATCCAGTTCAGGGTGGCGGTGGGTCCAGAGCCTACCTGAAATCACACAGGCACTCACCCGGAGGAAACCCACGCAGACACAGGGAGAACACACCACACTCCTCACAGACAGTCACCGGAGGAAACCCACGCAGACACAGAGAGAACACACCACACTCCTCACAGACAGTCACCCGGAGGAAACCCACGCAGACACAGAGAGAACACAGCACACTCCTCACCGACAGTCACCCGGAGGAAACCCACGCAGACACAGGGAGAACACACCACACTCCTCACAGACAGTCACCCGGAGGAAACCCACGCAGACACAGGGAGAACACACCACACTCCTCACAGACAGTCACCCGGAGGAAACCCACGCAGACACAGGGAGAACACACCACACTCCTCACAGACAGTCACCCGGAGGAAACCCACGCAGACACAGGGAGAACACACCACACTCCTCACAGACAGTCACCCGGAGGAAACCCACGCAGACACGGGGAACACACCACACTCCTCACAGACAGTCACCCGGAGGAAACCCACGCAGACACAGAGAGAACACACCACACTCCTCACAGACAGTCACCCGGAGGAAACCCACGCAGACACAGAGAGAACACAGCACACTCCTCACCGACAGTCACCCGGAGGAAACCCACGCAGACACAGGGAGAACACACCACACTCCTCACAGACAGTCACCCGGAGGAAACCCACGCAGACACAGGGAGAACACACCACACTCCTCACAGACAGTCACCCGGAGGAAACCCACGCAGACACGGGGAACACACCACACTCCTCACAGACAGTCACCCGGAGTAAACCCACGCAGACACAGGGGGAACACACCACACTCCTCACAGACAGTCACCCGGAGGAAACCCACGCAGACACAGGGAGAACACACCACACTCCTCACAGACAGTCACCCGGAGCGGGACTCAAACCCACAACCTCCAGGTCCCTGGAGCTGTGTGACTGCGACACCTACCTGCTGCACCACTGTGCCACCCTTTTCTGAATATTTCTGAGTGAAAATATTTTTGTGGAAAGAAAGCATTTTACTCAGTTCCTTCACACCCAGTTGCTTCTGGGTTTAACCTCACTTCCTATTCTGACAAACGAAGCAAGAAATCTCATGGCGGTCCTTTAGGGTATTCATGAGTAATCAGTTCCTTAATCATGAGTTCTCTTATCATTACTTCATAAAGTACCCTTTTCTAATTTGAGGGTAGTTTGTAGCTACTTTACTCAAATCTAATATGAGACCTGTACTGCTGGGAGATATAGATGCCCAGAAAGGCGCACACTTAAAAACATTACATTTGCATTTACATACTTTTCTATTTTAGTGACATAATTAAAATTACAAATTAGCGCTTCTGGGTTTACCATTTGAGCCCAAGATTGTATGCCTTACTCTGGTGGTCCTCTCCACTCGTATTCAGCCTTGTCAACATAGAAGTCCTAAAAACGTAATTAAAAAAAACACCCTAAAACAATCTAATTACAACGAACTGTGGCAAAGCTACCGTTCATTTTGTCAGTTTATACCTCGAATTAAACCAGACCACCTCCACGAAGCTCTGGTTAACTGTGCCCTTAGCAACACAGTATATGTGCGATTTAGTGAGAGATGCAGCACAGACTCGAGATTTTAAAGCAGGTGTTGGACGCAGATTTTCTGAACCATACACACCCCCACAACACACACTGAATAATCTAATATTCACCAAACTCTGCGATCAAACCTCCAAAGCCCTAAAAATGGTATTCGGGACAAACCCTATATAGTATATCATTCATTCATTGTCTGTAACCCTTATCCAGTTCAGGGTCATGGTGGGTCCAGAGCCTACCTGGAATCATTGGGCGCAAGGCAGGAACACACCCTGGAGGGGGCGCCAGTTCTTCACAAGGCAACACACACACACACACACTCACACCTATGGACAATTTTGAGTTGCCAATCCACCTACCAACGTGTGGTTTTGGACTGTGGGAGGAAACTGGAGCACCCGGAAGAAACCTGTGTGGACACGAGGAGAACACAACAAACTCCTCATAGTCGCTTGGACCGGGAATTGAACCCACAACCTCCATGTCGCTGCAGCTGTGTGACTGCTGGGTTTCCTCCGGGTGACTGTCTGTGAGGAGTGTGGTGTGTTCTCCCTGTGTCTGCGTGGGTTTCCTCCCACAGTCCAAAAAGACACGTTGGTAGGTGGATTGGCGACTCAAAAGTGTCCGTAGGTGTGAGTGTGTGAGTGAATGTGTGTGTGTGTGTCTGTGTTGCCCTGTGAAGGACTGGCACCCCCTCCAGGGTGTGTTCCCGCCTTGCGCCCAATGATTCCAGGTAGGCTCTGGACCCACCGCGACCCTGAACTGGATAAGGGTTACAGATATGAATATTCATTCATTATCCCATGGCACGATGGCTTAGTGGTTAGCTCGTTCGCCTCCCAGCGCTGGGATCTTGGGTTCAAGTCCCATCTGGGTGGAGTTTCCATGTTCTCCCCGTGTCTGCGTGGGTTTCCTCCGGGGGCTCCGGTTTCCTCCCACAGTCCAAAAACATGGATGGTAGGTGAATTGGCTTCTGTAATAACTGTCCTGGTGTGTGAGTGAATGAGTGTGTATGTGAATGAATGTCTGTATGTGCGTGTGCCCAGATATGGATTGGCGCTCTGTCCTGGGTTAAACCCTAGTGCCCGATGCAGTCCTCCAGGTGGACGGTCGTTCCTGGTTGAGAGTACGCTGTGCGCGTTTGGCTGCCGCTTCTCACCAGTGTGTGTGTGGATTGAGCGTTCTGAGCAGTGTGGATTGTAAAGCGTCCTTGGGTGTCTAGAAAGGCGCTATATAAGTGTAAAGATACATACATACATATTCAGAAAAGCGCTGCTGCACATGTGCGACATTCACATGATGTGCAATGTTTAGTGCAGCACGTTAAAAACGTCATGCTGCAACTATATTAGCTGTTGCTTTTTTACAATCGGAAAACTCAGTGCCAGTGTTATAAAACAGTTTTGATTTCGATACTCTGAGTTTTTTCTAATGGGTAACATTGGTTATTTTTATAACAAAGAAAAACAACATTGCAATGATAGCTTTTTACAATATCACACAGCCACCTTTCACTCCTGTTCACTCCTGCAGTTTCATATCAACACAGATTTAAATCCATAAATCATCAGATGTAACAACTCCATAGTAAAATCCGATTATATCTATTTGAAACAGTTGCTTACAAAAATACAAACCTTTTAACATGTAGGTGTCTTACTTTTTCAGAAACTCACATATGAAATACTTTGGGACGTCACACTCCACCTTACTCCATGCTCCATTGGAGCCCATCTGCACACAGCTGTTGCTGTCAGCCTTTGGTGGCACCTCCAGACCCCAGACTGTGGAGTTTTGCAAGGGGCTGCCATCAACATAGGCATATTGTCCTCCAGTCTCTGCTAACTGCAGGCCAATGAACACGTGGGTAAGGCTGGCCTCGCTGACATAGCTGGTCAGCAGTGTGTTGGTGCCCGTGGTCTTAGGCATTGCCAGAGTCCCACCTCGCAGCTTGCAGTTGATAAGGGCGTCACGGTACCTCCGTGCCTCTTTCACCAGCAGGTAAAATTTCTCTTCAGTCTCTTTGACGCCCATAATGACTGCATGGAAATAACAGATATGTATGAATTGTCTGTGCTGTTAAACTTAAACCCAACAACACTAGCAATGTTGCTGAGTACACACATACACTTGTAGGAGCACTGCATCCCTCCACCATATCAGAGTCCTTGCTGAACTGAGATTGGTTCCCCAAAAAGCACAGGACAGTGAAATAAAGACTTCCTGAGCTGAGAATGAAGTCACACACCCTATATGTGTGTGTTGTACTCTGCTCTTTGTATTCATAGCTTGGCTGGCCATGCAGGAGCATCCCTGTTGGCTCTCCCTACAACATGGTACCTGCAAGTTGGCAGGGAGCAGTACAGAACCATCAAATCTCTGAGAAAAACGTCCATAAACTTGCTCCATTGTGCTCATCTGGGTTTAACAATGCCTTTCATTGGACGTCTTTTTAAAAAACATGAACAGGTCAGGGGAGCCTTCATTTACAATAGACACACTGAGATGTGCTTGAAGGAGTTTCCTCGAACAGCTCAGCAGCAAACTATCCGAAAATAGACACACACACACACACAAACACACACACACAAACAAACAAACACACACACACCCATATAATAAAATTTTATCCCTCACATAAGGTCAGTGTTTTAGAAAAGTAGTGGGTAAAAATGACTTAAACCAAGAAGAACACAAAGGCATTCTTCACATTTTCCAAATAACACCCGTATGACCCTAAAGTTGAAAATAGTTTGGAAAGACAGGGATTGTATTACAATGGTCAGCCATGGTGGTGGTGGCCATGAGGTGGAGAAGTTTCACTGCTTCTAAGAATTCTGCTCTGCACTAGAAGATCCGTAAGGAGAATGTCCAGTCATCATGAGCTGAAGCTGATTTGTGTTATGCAGCAAGAAAATGTCCACCTCTGAATGGCTCAGCAAAAAAAAACTTTGGAGTGGCCTTGTCAAAGTCACACATATGGGCAAGCAGCCATCCCAGCTTTCTAGAGAGTAGTTGTGTGTTAGGTTCCTTGCTCATGAGCACTTCAGCCATGGATGATGAGGGAGGTGTTCCTGTATTCCCACTGATATATATTTACACGCCAAAGGGATCAAACTGACTTTCCTGTCTCAAGAAATATAGTATGTCCATCCATCCATTATCTGTAACTGCTTATCCAATTTAGGGTCGCGGGGGGTCCAGAGCCTACCTGGAATCATCGGGCGCAAGGCGGGAATACACCCTGGAGGGGGCACCAGTCCTTCACAGGGCAACACAGACACACACACACACATTCACTCACACCTACGGACACTTTCGAGCCGCCAATCTACCTGCAACGTGTGTTTTTGGACTGTGGGAGGAAACCGGAGCATCACAGACAGTCACCCGGAGGAAACCCACGCGGACACGGGGAGAACACACCAACTCCTCACAGACAGTCACCTGGAGCGGGAATCGAACCCACAACCTCCAGGCCCCTGGAGCTGTGTGACTGCGAAACTACCTGCTGCGCCACCGTGCCGCCAAATATAGTATGTCAAATGTGCAAATATCTGCTCTACTATGTTCATTTGAATGTACATTGAGAGAGTACTGATTCAGAAAGCTCACTCTATAGGACTTTTCACACAGATCGGACTTTCACACGAACAGAAACCTCAGTGAAGCTGGCCCCTCATATGATGAGAAACGGAATAAAAACGTGTCCTTTCGTTAGTGCTGCGTTTGCCCCGCAAAAATCATTGTTTGTGCTGGTACCGTTTTTGAAGAATTAGACATTATATCTTAGTACCTGTTACGTAAGGCAGCCCATCGTTCGTGTCCAAGTCGCGCCAAACTGGTCTCATTCGTTAGTGTCTCGTTTGTGCCGTTAAAATAAACGTTCGTGCCATTTTCATTCTTGAGTTATTTAGCTATAAAATTTCAATGAGTGACGTCACTCAGCCCCTCATCAACGTCCAGCTCTTTTAATTATTTAATTATCTAAGGAATATTTCTATACGCGATATCACCGTACCCCCAGGCCAACCTGGGGTTCAAGCCCCTCCTGGTGACTGTCTGTGAGGATTTAGACGTTAGAGTAGGGATGTATACAAACACCTGAGAACATAGCATGCCAACTAACGAGAGCTAATAAAAACGCTTTTTGATTGAAACCATGAACCATTAACTTACCTGAAAGTTTGGATTCCAAATAAGTTGGAATTTCCCCTTGTTAAATGTTCCTGAATAAATCCTAGTTTTCTCATCAAAACGTTATGACCCGACAGGCTTAAAATCAAGAAAACTCATCATCATAACACCATCAAAACGAAGGTTCATCGTCTCTCTGTCAGCACGGAGATCACGTGGCAAATGAAGCAGTCGCGTAAAAAAATCACAAAAAAACATGCAGTTACGGACAAAAGTTGAAAACCAGCATAAATAACACAAGCATTGAACAAAAAACAATGTACAAAAATATGTTGGAAGCTGATGGGGGAAGTTTAAAAATACTTTTATATACATGTAACCCAATTAAAAGCTCAACAGCAAAAAACAAACAAACAGCACAAACGAGGCACTAACGAATGAGACCACTTTGGCGCGATTTGGACGTTGATGAGGGGCTGAGTGACGTCACTCGTTAAAACTTTATAGCTGAATAACTCAAGAATGAAAATGGTACTGGCGTTTATTTTAACGGCACAAACGAGGCACTAACGTAACGACACATATTTATTCCGTTTCTCATCATATGAGGGGCCAGCTTCACGGAGGTGTGGAGCCTTTACAAAGTGCCCGGTGCATATTTGGTCTCAGCGCTCTGAAATCAGGGGAAGATGGTGGAAGAGGAAGAAGTGGATTCGTTGAGTAGGAGCGATGATGAATGTATCATTTTACACACTAAATCCGCCCCAGGCCCCAGAACAGCACAGGGCGTTCAGCAGTGTTTCCTAAGCTTACTCGTGGAGTTTGAAGCCCTGCTTCTGCGTGTTGCTCCTCTCATCAAAGGGATTATATTTTCTCCACATTTTAAAATGCTTCTATTTTAGTTCTTTGTGTGTGTGGTTATGTTTTAATATTTTGTGTTCTGCTACAAACAAGAACAGCTGTTCAACTGTTTAGTGCATAAAAATCTGACTCTGACTGTGAAATGGCCTTAATTCTAAATTGGATTTTGCGTAGCTCCTTGAACACAGCAAGAAAACATCACTGGGGACAACATCATGCCCTGCCTTGGCTTTAACTCAGAACCAGAAGTGGAGCCTTACCATTTTTCACAAACTTGACAGCGTTTTTCAGTCGGCCTATGTTGATGTCCATTTGCCCAATGACTTTCCGATACCTCCCACAGTCGCAGGTGGTCCCTGTCATGGTCAAAATGCAAATATAACACTTAAAGAGGATGTCTACAGTTGTGGGGAAATGCTGTGAAATGCTTTCACTGTCATGAGCAGAGAGAAAGAGGAAGCTTGGCTTATCGGACCGAGACCCTTTGTTTAACCATTTACTGACACTGTGGCTTTGTAAAACCTTAGACCTGTGGTTCTCAAACTTTTTAGAGCATGTACCACCCATTATCAATCCAAAACCTCCAAGTACCAGCTAAGAAAACTATGAATGTCTTGCTTGAATATTTGTCTTTTGTATGCATTACACAAAATTATTCTAAAATAATTACTAAAAATAATAAGAAAACAAATTACTAGGTCTAAAATTAAATTATACATTTATGTGATCATAGAGCGGCACGGTGGCGCAGCAGGTTAGTGTCGCAGTCACACGGCTCCAGGGACCTGGAGGTTGTGGGTTCGATTCCCGCTCCAGGTGACTGTCTGTGAGGAGTGTGGTGTGTTCTCCCTGTGTTTGTGTGGGTTTCCTCTGGGTGACTGTCTGTGAGAAGTGTGGTGTGTTCTCCCTGTGTCTGTGTGGGTTTCCTCCGGGTGACTGTCTGTGAGGAGTGTGGTGTGTTCTCCCTGTGTCTGTGTGGGTTTCCTCCGGGTGACTGTCTGTGAGGAGTGTGGTGTGTTCTCCCTGTGTCTGTGTGGGTTTCCTCCGGGTGACTGTCTGTGAGGAGTGTGGTGTGTTCTCTCTGTGTCTGCATGGGTTTCCTCCGGGTGACTGTCTGTGAGGAGTGTGGTGTGTTCTCCCTGTGTCTGTGTGGGTTTCCTCTGGGTGACTGTCTGTGAGAAGTGTGGTGTGTTCTCCCTGTGTCTGTGTGGGTTTCCTCCAGGTGACTGTCTGTGAGGAGTGTGGTGTGTTCTCTCTGTGTCTGCATGGGTTTCCTCCGGGTGACTGTCTGTGAGGAGTGTGGTGTGTTCTCCCTGTGTCTGTGTGGGTTTCCTCCGGGTGACTGTCTGTGAGGAGTGTGGTGTGTTCTCCCTGTGTCTGTGTGGGTTTCCTCCGGGTGACTGTCTGTGAGGAGTGTGGTGTGTTCTCTCTGTGTCTGCATGGGTTTCCTCCGGGTGACTGTCTGTGAGGAGTGTGGTGTGTTCTCCCTGTGTCTGTGTGGGTTTCCTCCGGGTGACTGTCTGTGAGGAGTGTGGTGTGTTCTCCCTGTGTCTGTGTGGGTTTCCTCCGGGTGACTGTCTGTGAGGAGTGTGGTGTGTTCTCCCTGTGTCTGTGTGGGTTTCCTCCGGGTGACTGTCTGTGAGGAGTGTGGTGTGTTCTCTCTGTGTCTGCATGGGTTTCCTCCGGGTGACTGTCTGTGAGGAGTGTGGTGTGTTCTCCCTGTGTCTGTGTGGGTTTCCTCCAGGTGACTGTCTGTGAGGAGTGTGGTGTGTTCTCTCTGTGTCTGCATGGGTTTCCTCCGGGTGACTGTCTGTGAGGAGTGTGGTGTGTTCTCCCTGTGTCTGTGTGGGTTTCCTCCGGGTGACTGTCTGTGAGGAGTGTGGTGTGTTCTCCCTGTGTCTGTGTGGGTTTCCTCCGGGTGACTGTCTGTGAGGAGTGTGGTGTGTTCTCCCTGTGTCTGTGTGGGTTTCCTCCGGGTGACTGTCTGTGAGGAGTGTGGTGTGTTCTCTCTGTGTCTGCATGGGTTTCCTCCGGGTGACTGTCTGTGAGGAGTGTGGTGTGTTCTCCCTGTGTCTGTGTGGGTTTCCTCTGGGTGACTGTCTGTGAGAAGTGTGGTGTGTTCTCCCTGTGTCTGTGTGGGTTTCCTCCAGGTGACTGTCTGTGAGGAGTGTGGTGTGTTCTCTCTGTGTCTGCATGGGTTTCCTCCGGGTGACTGTCTGTGAGGAGTGTGGTGTGTTCTCCCTGTGTCTGTGTGGGTTTCCTCCGGGTGACTGTGAAGGTTTCCTCCGAGTGACTGTCTGTGATGAGTGTGGTGTGTTCTCCTTGTGTCTGTGTGGGTTTCCATGGGTGACTGTCTGTGAGGAGTGTGGTGTGTTCTCTCTGTGTCTGTGTGGGTTTCCTCCGGGTGACTGTCTGTGAGGAGTGTGGTGTGTTCTCCCTGTGTCTGTGTGGGTTTCCTCCGGGTGACTGTGAAGGTTTCCTCCGAGTGACTGTCTGTGATGAGTGTGGTGTGTTCTCCTTGTGTCTGTGTGGGTTTCCATGGGTGACTGTCTGTGAGGAGTGTGGTGTGTTCTCTCTGTGTCTGTGTGGGTTTTCTCCGGGTGCTCCGGTTTCCTCCCACAGTCCAAAAACACACGTTGGTAGGTGGATTGGTGACTCAAAAGTGTCCGTAGGTGTGAGTGTGTGTGTTCGCCTGTGAAGGACTGGCGCCCCCTCCAGGGTGTATTCCTGCCTTGCGCCCAATGATTCCAGATAGGCTCTGGACCCACTGCGACCCTGAACTGGATAAGGGTTACAGACAATGAATGAATGAATTAATTTATGTGATCATATACAATTTTGGGGAAATAAGCATTTTAAGAGAAATAAAAATGAGAAACGTGCTTTACTGGGCTGTATGTGCTCACAGCGTCTCTCAGCCTGTGTATTAGTAGGAGAAGGAGGCGCAGCCTGTTAAACAGTGTTCGATGACTCTAATGATGCAAAAATCGGGCAGATTGATGAACTTCAGTTGCGTGTTCTCTCTATTTTTATGCCTCTAGATTTTGTCCTTCTGGGCTTAGGAGTATTTTGTGGGTTGGTCTCGGTTTGTTTCCTCGTTCGTGTTGCTCTTTTTGTATTAGTCACAATTGCTCATGTCTGCCTCTAGACGTTCAGTAAGAAGCTGAATCAAGTGATACGTGTACCACAGTTTGAGAACCACGGCCTTAGACCTGTTTCAAGCATGAAAACAGACTGGAGAGTCCTCCAAAGATAGGACCTTTTCAATAAAGAATTTATCACAAATAAGATTAAGAAAACATGCTTTGACAGGCGTCTCTGACAGCAGTGCTGCAGCTTGTGTTATTTCCTGTGAAGAGAATCCATTCCAGAGCGGAACTCTGTTGGCCTGGGATCCCACCCACTGTCCAATCACAGAGAAGTTCCCACAGCCCAGGTTGCCCCGTATGACAAACATGTGCTGCAGCCAAGGAAGTGAGCAAGCAAACAGTGAAAAGGTTAGCTTCTACCAGACCTAAAAAACCTCAGCATTTAACAGAGTTAAAGGAGTGTAAATATGTATTTTAAAGATGGAAACAGCTTAGTGCCCAGCAGCACTACAACACATGCAGAGTCGGTTAATTTTCTCTTGAAAAGATAAGCAAGTAATTTCAGAAAACTATAAATATGTATGCATAGGTATATATTAAAGGCGTAAACTCTATGGTTTGTGTGTTTTAAGTAAAGAAAATGAGGAATAACGTTTGTGTTTCAAAAGATATCTTCAACCTTACATAGTAGACTATTTAAAGGCTAAGCAGCAGCTCTATGAAAGTGTCAAACAAATAAATCCAGTGGAGTTTGAGTTCCTAACTTGTGTTTATTGATCGTCAGAAAACATGTTATTTCTTACTAATTCAAGGAATAAGGTTTAAAAGACCGTTGCCCCCCCCCCCAACGGTGTTGGGAAACTCTAATAGGCGTCTTGCCTGTGACGTAGATGGTGGACAACACTCTAGAAGCTGCACTTAATTTAATGTAAAATGAGGAAAAGGTGTGTTGTTTTTGGCTGCAATCATTCAATGTACAGTGGGACATCTGTGAACAAACGGCCCAAAGATCCCAAAATATCCAGAAAATGGACTAAATTTGTCCACTTTAAACGGGCACTTTGGAAAGGACCATCCGCTCACTCCGTTATCTGTAGCTCATTTCACTGGCGCTTTTCCAACAATATGGGCATGTAAGGACACCAACGAAAGGTGTTCAAGAGCCTCTGTAACATGGAGGTAAACAGGGTAAGGACACTCACTTCGCCTGTTTTAGTTGGTGTTAGTTAACGTTAGCTTGACTCGCTAAACTCGGTGGCTCAGATTATACTCGGCTACGTAGCTGCATTACGGAGGTTTATAGTGTCGGAGGAATTCGAGTTCGACTTCGATCACATTTACAAGAATAACGGTACCTCTACATTTGAGTTTAGCTTATTGCTAGGCTACTGTCATGAATAATGTTGGTTATTTAGCTAGATACTGTCATAACAGTCAGTCATAACGGTGTTTTACCGCGGCGTTGTTCAGCTGTTGTCCACCAGTGACGTCACGGTCGCGTTCAAGAATTTCCGTAGCGAGCTCGGGTTTTTCCGTCAGTTTAATAAAATTCTGTTTTAAAGCAAATTAAGCAGCTATTTGCATTTTAATTCATACTTATATCTGTCAGTAACTACAATAATGTGAAATATTCATGGAGGTCCATTAAGTGGTGCTTAGCCTTTAAGGAAATTCAAATAAGGTAGGAAATAACCGCAATATTGCCCTTGAAACTGACCCATTTAAGGTGGAACTACACATTTGAATCCGAAAATTGCAAATAAATTCCTAACATTTGTGTCCAAAAATGACATTTTAGGTGGAAGGGAAATATCACTGAGGAAGATAATCAGCCTCGTCTAGTGAATCATTTAAGGTGGAAATGTAAAATCAAACATGAAGCTGGTAAATACAGGAAAAACTATGGAGGGATCTTTTTTTTTTTTATTACTGTAGGTAGATATTTTAATCAAAGGAAATACACTTCTGTATAGACAGCTACTGTCATTTAAGTTATGTTATGTTATGTTCATTTGTGTAGA
This sequence comes from Hoplias malabaricus, assembly GCF_029633855.1. Taxonomy (NCBI): domain Eukaryota; kingdom Metazoa; phylum Chordata; class Actinopteri; order Characiformes; family Erythrinidae; genus Hoplias; species Hoplias malabaricus. The sequence continues at coordinate 41,770,755 of NC_089809.1, forward strand.
TTCTATGTAATCAATCTGGCAACCTGTGTGAGCTACCTTTTTGGGGAGTGGGAGCGCTTCCCGCTTCAGTTTTCTGAATTTGGACTGCAGTAGTCTTTACAAATGCCTGTGTTCAGTTTTACAGACTACTCCTTTTAAGAGAAGCTTAAAAGAATGAACACATCACAGATCCTGGTTTTTACGGCATATTACAAAATGTCCCAACTTTTGTGGAAATGGGGTTTGTTCATAACACGAAGAAGGAGGAATATGTAACTTTAATTTACCTGCTTTGCCCTTTAGGCCCGAAGGTCCGTCTGTCCCTCGCTCCCCTTTGTCCCCTGTGAATTGCATTTTTGAGTATTATTCTCATTATATTTCTCAGTTCATGGTGAGCATAACGAGTTGCCCACTAGATGTCAGCAGAATATTAGCTTCATTCAGTGTTGTCCGTTTGTGTACTGGTAGGAGTCCATTTTAATCCCCCAGAGTTAAAGATTGATCAGACATGAGGTCAACCATTTCACTGACATTCCCTAGGACACGTCTATAACATCCTCTTATTTTTTCCTACTAACAGATACAGACCCTGCGGACGTCTGGTGAGAGGAAACACATGCTCTGCACATTTTAAAGATCCGCTCTGTCCAAGGCTATTCAGTCCACTCTGAGAAAGATGATATAAAGCCTTACCATTAAAGCCCAATTAAGCCTGGCTTTCTGTTCCATCCAGAAAGGCCACATGTCTTACTGAACTCCCCAAATACTCACAGTCATCAACAATGGTCTTATTTCAGCAAATCAGGTGTGTTATGTTTAGACTGAAGGAGAAGTTTAGACCCTCTGCCTTTTCCAGATAAGTTTCCCCACTCGTGTAAAGGAACAGGGTAATCTCGTCTTGGAGGAGATAGCACAGTCAAAGTAAATATCTTTGATGGAAAGAGTGGCGCTTTTCATAACAAACCTCAGGAAAGGATATTAAGGTAATTTTGCTCTGGAAAGAGCATCTCAAACGAATTGAGTGGTACATAAACAATACGCCCAAGACTGGAGTAGTATTCCACATTAGGTTTATTTACCCCTCTCTCCTGCAGGGCCCATCTTTCCCAACTGGCCAGGCTCCCCCTTCTCTCCACACTCTCCTGGCAGGCCTGCAAGACGAGAAAACGGGGTTATCAGGAACCTGACCCCTGTCCAAGCCACAGAAAAAAATATCTCGCTACGGCCACAATGGAGAAGGCAGCCCACTGTCAAAGCACAATAATTTAGGAGGGTTTTAAATTTTCTTTTACGATTTTATTGCTGTGTTTCATGTGTAGCTGTGTAATTTCGTGTCAGTAGTCTGAAGTATAAATCTGTTTCAATAGTATTTTCCAAATCGTAAAGAGGTTGGAGCTTTTCTCTTTTAAGACGGGGTTCAAAAGCCTCTCTGACCAAATTTTCTAAGCAAATATCCAGCTGGAAATCTGTGACACGCATTCCACTGCTGGGCCCAAGGAATGATAGGACTCGGTCTTCATCGTGGCATCTCTTAACGTAGCCTCATCCAGTCCTGGCCTCGCGATGTGTTCACATTTATTTTAGAGAAGTGTGATGATTCACATTAACTTGTTTAATGTGTTTTCCAAAAAATTAAGAATCCCCTGATGTGGCTGACACTTGGAGCGGACTTCTCGTATTTATTCTTTCCAGTGCTTCAGATGGGGGAAACTTTAGTGGGAAATCCTCAGACAGACACCATTAAGGAAAAGATTTGTGGTATTAGAGAACCTGTAGGACATTTACTGAGGCATGTATCTTCAAACGCCCCACTGGCAACCTAAGCTTTTAGCACTTTTCCCACTTTTTATGTTTATTTCTTCTTCAATTTCCTGCGTCGGGTCGGTGATGGTGAAAGAACGTTCATATTTGAGGCTGGAGAAACATTTCCTGAGCTCATTTAAGGCTGATTAATGTGAGGTCTCTCGTAGTTTAACCACCACCTGAAACCCACGCTGCTGTTCTAGCTTCTTTCCAGGTAAACAATTAGATGTGAATGAAGGTTTTGTATGATCCTTCCAAAGTGTTTCCACCTGTCTGTTGCAAATCTAGGATAATGATCTATTGATTTTATATTGTTTAAATTAATTTGACTAACAATGTGGACGTCTCCACTCTGGTCAAACACAGTCGATAGAGATTTAATGTAAAAAATATGACTTGTCTTCTGCATGTGCATGTTTACGCAATCACTAAAAATAACTCCAAAATGGGACTCAGACACGATGACCCTTAATACCGCTTTGGTCGTAAGTGAAAAGCCAGGCAACTATCCCTCTTCCCTCTCGCTTTCAGGCCCTTCCCGGCATTTCACTTTTTCCCCCTACACGTGCACTCCCTGACGATACATGAGCGTGCTTGGAAGAGAAGGGTGCGTCTTTGGTTGCCTGCTGCTCAAATCTGCAGCGGCAAAAGCGACCTGTCTGGAAAGGGGGAGGTCGGGAGTTAGGAAGGAGGGGCGTGGGCCTGCGGTGCTCGCCGAACGGCCAGCCAACACTTTCACCCCGAGTGCATGGCGACACCACGGCCCCTCAGCCGCAATTAACACGTCTGCCTGCTTCTGACGTGACTTTCCTCAGTGGAAGAAGTGGGTTTGGCACGTCGTGTGCAGACATCCACCTCGCTCTGATGCCCGGCTTGTGGGCAAAAAGCACATCAAAGGGCAGACTCTAGGTCAGGCGCTGGGCAGCAAATGACAAGCACAGAGGAGGCTACTGTGTGCAGCTTCTTTTTCTAAAGACTTCAGTCAGTGCATTCAAGAGACATTTCGGAGAAGCCGTGAGTTGTTTAGCTCTGTCATGACCCGTTTTTAATGTATACAAAAGGATATAAAAGAAAATTCCATATTCCTCTGATTCACAGTTAAAAGGGATACTCGCACTAAACTATAAACAGTGATCAAACCCGAACCCGCCTGATATCTGAGTCAAATTATGTCTTTAATATGTCCAAAAGGTACTTTATCCAAAACCAAAAGTCCACGCTCACTCATAATTGACAGTAAATATACCAGAGACATTAAACTGGCCTGGGAGGCTTTCAAATCAAACGATTTTTTTCACTTTACAGGATATTCTGGGCAACTTGTAGACAGAGCTGGCCTGAACTAACGTCCCTTTAATCTCTCAACGATTTACTGGCTTTAACAGCCATGAACCAGCAATGAAGAGGCACCTCTGTGTCCAGGGGGCCCAGTTTTTCCCAGTCTTCCTTCGTCACCTTTATCTCCCACCTCACCTTGGTCGCCTGTCAGGAAGAGATGCAGAAAGTCATTCCGAGATCCTGGTTTAATTAGTTTTAAAAATACCAAATACCTTGCTTTAACACAGACTGGTATTCTACATTTATTAGTAAAGGATCAACAGAGGAAAGGGCCGTCTGTGGATTCATGTTTTATTTCCGCTACTAAACAAAAGGCATCAACACTGACCTGGGTGGCGTCTTTACCATGTAATGGAATAATAGCCTCACCTCATAAGGCTTGAGTTAGCGCTTCAAACTATCGCTGTTGTTGGGCCTGCTAGGCAATAAACGACAGCATGGCACTTTATCAGAGCAGACTGTTGGCATTTGCCAGCAGGGGAGCTGTTATATGAGCAGCTACTGTAGCACTAACAAGTGAGATGGTATCCACCCCTGGGCTCCAGCAACAGTAAAGAGTGGAGTACAAGAGCAGGTTTTTCAAGTCTTTCAAGCCTCTTAAATGCAGCAGAAGCAGTGGGTTTTGTTACACTGCAGATAAAACCTTTTCCAACTTAAATATCGGTGGCAACCAGCTGTGCACGTCAAGCCCCTCTGCCGTGTTGATGGTTCTTTTCTGTGTAATGGCTACTGTTTACAGTCCAGAGACCTATGGTGTCCCAACTGTAAGGCGGAATTTCTCGGTTAAACTCGATAGCGTGTGTTTTTTAAATCATATAATAGATCGGTAAAAAGCATAAAGTCATAAAGAATGAGCTATTCCAATTTTATTGCTCTTACTTTCGCTACTGTCCAAAATACATCTGCCAACTCTTTTCACTAATCATTATTATTTTAATAATAAGTATTTGTTTAACGTGATTTACCACTTTTGTTATTGACTATTAACAACGGACTCTTTCGTCTGTTACAGTTCATTACATTGTCTGTGTGGTTGAAACATTTACACATGCTCCGCTAGCAGAATTGTTCGTAAGTGGTAACTACTAGAAATAACGTACGATATTCATTTCCAGGTTTGTTGTTTACACATTCACTCACACACTCACACCTACGGACACTTTTGAGTCACTAATCCACCTACCGACGTGTGTTTTTGTTCGTAAGTGGTAACTACTGGAAACAATGTACGATATTCATTTCCAGGTTTGTTGTTTACACATTCACTCACACCTAGGGACACTTTAGAGTCGCTAATCCACCTACCAACGTGTGTTTTTGTTCGTAAGTGGTAACTACTGGAAACAATGTACGATATTCATTTCCAGGTTTGTTGTTTACACATTCACTCACACCTAGGGACACTTTAGAGTCGCTAATCCACCTACCAACGTGTGTTTTTGTTCGTAAGTGGTAACTACTGGAAACAATGTACCATATTCATTTCCAGGTTTGTTGTTTACACATTCACTCACACCTAGGGACACTTTAGAGTCGCTAATCCACCTACCAACGTGTGTTTTTGTTTGTAAGTGGTGACTACTGGAAACTATGTACGATGTTCATTTCCAGGTTTGTTGTTTACACATTCACTCACACACTCACATCTACGGACACTTTTGAGTCACTAATCCACCTACCAAAGTGTGTTTCTGTTCGTAAGTGGTGACTACTGGAAACAATGTACGATATTCTTTTCCAGGTTTGTTGTTTACACATTCACTCACACCTACGGACACTTTAGAGCCGCTAATCCACCTACCAACGTGTGTTTCTGTTCGTAAGTGGTAACTACTGGAAACAATGTACGATATTCATTTCCAGGTTTGTTGTTTACACATTCACTCACACCTACGGACACTTTAGAGACGCTAATCCACCTACCAACGTGTACTTCTGTTCGTAAGTGGTAACTACTGGAAACAATGTACGATGTTCATTTTCAGGTTTGTTGTTTACACATTCACTCACACCTACGGACACTTTAGAGTCGCTAATCCACCTACCAACGTGTGTTTCTGTTCGTAAGTGGCAACTACTGGAAACAATGTACGATATTCATTTCCAGGTTTGTTGTTTACACATTCACTCACACCTACAGACACTTTAGAGACGCTAATCCACCTACCAACGTGTACTTCTGTTCGTAAGTGGTAACTACTGGAAACAATGTACGATGTTCATTTTCAGGTTTGTTGTTTACACATTCACTCACACCTACGGACACTTTAGAGTCGCTAATCCACCTACCAACGTGTGTTTCTGTTCATAAGTGGCAACTACTGGAAACAATGTACGATATTCATTTCCAGGTTTGTTGTTTATTAAACTACTGCTCAACTACTGCCTAATATTTCTATTTAAATTATTTAGGAAAAATATCAACAACCAGTGCACTGTTCCTTGCTCGTTCCTTGTTTTATATGACACCGAAAAACAACATCACAGACGGCAACATCAAAAAATCTTTAAACACTTCAGTTTAGAGCTATATTCAGTGGCAGATCACTTTATCAAAGGGAATACACATGGAATTTTAGAGTCAAGATTGACGTGAAAAAAATGTCTCAGTGATTACTTCACGTTGTTACATTTAATCTGAATAAAATATTACAACTGATGTTCAATTTCAAATCTTTATAAGACACTATTAATAGCTTACTTACAAATTCTAGGCTTGATCCTACAATTAAATATATTAACAAATATTAAACCCTTAAAAAGACAGTACCTTTAGATCCGGGCAGAACCGTGTTGGTACAGACCTCTATGGTAAAAACCAATGCCATGTTGCAAAGAACCAAAAACAGTAGTAGATTTTTCCTGGTGAAATGTTTTCCACCCATGTCTTTAATTGAAGACTGCAACACTGCGGTCAAGTGGACAGAGTGAAACCTCTTCTCTGCATGTGTTTACCAAACCTTATCACCTCCCTGTCCAGCTGTCAAACAACACTGTCCAGAGCCCACTTATCCCTTTAACTCTTTATGACTGGAATTCTTTTTTGGGAGAAGATGAAGAAACAGTCGACCATAAGATTTCACATTCATTGGAACAGGTTTGTACATCAACTAACATCAAAAGAACCAAACAACACACGGTGAGTATTTGTTTAATGCTTACACTGTTGTATTGTCACTGGAAAGGTTGCAATTTGATTAAGATTCAAAGCTACAGCTGGAGACTTTCAGTGAAGGTCATTGTGGTCAATGTTTTTCTCCACTTCTTTGCCTGTTATGCAAACCACCAAGATCAGCCCTGGATACAGGAGACCATCTATACACGGGTACAAACATGCACTGTGATGCTGAAGGCAGTTTTCAGTGGATATGTAACTACTTTTCTCTCCCTACTATCAGTGTCACTGACTAGAAGTTTGTTTTCGCAGTCATTTTGGGAGTTAAATGTGGCAAAGTTTGTACTGGAGCTATTAAACTCAGAGTATTTCCTTTTCACTTATTTTCTTTTACTGGTGGAATCATATGAATGTGGTGTGTGCAAGATTGCAGTACTAAGTCCCACAATGGAAATATTCAAGACATTAACCACTTATAGAAGATGTTAATCTTCGTTAATTTCTGCTTCATCTTTAAGGCTGTAAAGATATCATATATAAAGTAAGACCATAAATGGTTAATGGAGAGTATATATTGTATATGTGATATTTACAAGCACACAAACACCAGTGAACTTCAGGATGGCCTGTGCTGACAAAATAACAAACAAACAGCCCACCTAACTGACCCACAGACAACTCTAACTTCATCCATTGTCTGTAAGCACTTATCTCGGAATCATTGGGCGTAAGGCGGGAATACACCCTGAACGGGGAGCCAGTCCTTCACAGTGCGACACACACAGGGACAGACACAGGGAGAACACACCACACTCCTCACAGACAGTCACCCAGAGGAAACCCACGCAGACACAGGGAGAACACACCACACTCCTCACAGACAGTCACCCGGAGGAAATCCACGCAGACACAGGGAGAACACACCACACTCCTCACGGACAGTCACCCGGAGGAAACCCACACAGACACAGGGAGAACACACCACACTCCTCACAGACAGTCACCCAGAGGAAACCCACGGAGACACAGGGAGAACACACCACACTCCTCACAGACAGTCACCCAGAGGAAACCCACGGAGACACAGGGAGAACACACCACACTCCTCACAGACAGTCACCCAGAGGAAACCCACGCAGACACAGGGAGAACACACCACACTCCTCACAGATAGTCACCCGGAGGAAACCCACGCAGACACAGGGAGATCACACCACACTCCTCACAGACAGTCACCCGGAGGAAACCCACACAGACACAGGGAGATCACAGCACACTCCTCACAGACAATCACCCGGAGGAAACCCACGCAGACACAGGGAGATCACACCACACTCCCCACAGACAGTCACCCGGAGGAAACCCACACAGACACAGGGAGAACACACCACACACCTCACAGACAGTCACCCGGAGGAAACCCACGCAGACACAGAGAGAACACACCACACTCCTCACAGACAATCACCCGGAGGAAACCCACGCAGACACAGGGAGAACACACCACACTCCTCACAGACAGTCACCCGGAGGAAACCCACACAGACACAGGGAGATCACAGCACACTCCCCACAGATAGTCACCCGGAGGAAACCCACGCAGACACAGAGAGAACACACCACACTCCTCACAGACAATAGATACACAATAGATTATATTTAAGTGAATCAGTATTCTGACCAAAGCAGAACTCTGTTCACTTGCATGAGTCCACTTTAAAGACTTGTTAGAAGAGAAGCCTGGTTACTTTTGAACAGTTTTGTTCGATAACATGAAGCACTGCATTTAGCCAGTCATACGCAAGACCGGACCCTGTCTGGTTCTGGCTGGAGCACAGCAGACTTTTATTTTGTTTCCATGTCAGAAGAAGGGCCACTTATGGCGAGCAGAGCCATGCAGCATTGTGCGATGAAAAATTAATGAGTTAAGGTTGTTTTTGAGAGTCACTGTTCGTGAAATCCTCTGCTGCGTATGGTTTGGCGCAGCACACTTCCCTCATAAATCGTGTATCACTGTTCATCCCTTTCACATCTCATCAATGGAAAATGTGGCGAGGTCTCGGCAGATGATCTCAGGAGGATTTCTAACCTCCGGATGCAGCGCTGACCCTGTACGAATGGTTTATGAATGTTTAGGAGACAATAATCGTTGCCATCTCCTGGCCCTTGTCTTCTCATTATTCAGCAAGTCCTCTGTGGAGTTTCACTCTGACGGACTTGGTGAGTGGCACCCTTCACGTTCGTGGCTGGCCCTGCATACAGCATGACTCTGACTTTATGCAGAACTATTATTGTTGGGACTAATTGTTTACATGTGGTTTAATGCTTGTCCTTTCATTTCATTGCTGAGCTCCAGTGTGATTCACACCGCAAGAGCGAAGACATTTATAGGCCTGGAAGTAATGTCACACCACAAATTGCTTGCAGCACACAAAGCGGCTTTACAACACATCAGAAAATGTCTGAGAATGGTGTGTGAGCGAGGACTCCTTGAAGGTGCCCTGCAGGGCTAATCAGGGCTGCTTTCCCCTTACTTTATGATTTCACTGTCTGTGAAATGTTCTCACATTGCCCTCTCACACTGTGTTTATTGTGACTGTGGAGGTCGCGGAGACGAGACAGTTTGATTGTTATTGTGGGAAAGTACAAGCCCTACCAGAGTCATTTCTGTCTATTTCTGTTCTTACTCGCTATGAGATTGTATCACATAGTAAACAAACACTACTTCGTATACAGCATTTGAAGGGCAGCAAAAGCAAGCTATAGCTCACTATGGTGTGGCATCCCAAACAGAACTCCAAACGGTTCTGAGACATTGTCATCATTTTGCGTATGCTTCCTAAATTTTATGTTATCTTAATTAATTACTAAAGGTATTGAATGTGTCAGAAAAACTGTCACCGTGGTGATAAGACTCAACGGAACATATTCAGTACCTTTTAGTTATGGACCATAACTGTCCCTTATTCTATTATAAATGTATTGTAATTGTCCACAATTCTATTAATTGTATACTTTTCAAACTGTTGATTTCCTACGTCCCAGTTTAATGAACAGGACTTATATTATGTTCTTTTATTTTACACAGTTCTGTAATGAAATCTTACAAACTTCCTCCTGAGAGTGTAGAGACTCCTTTAAGCTGCACCCATTCTGGACCCAAATATTCAACTTTGCCCGCACACCTTAAATTATCTCCCTATAACAGCTTGAAATGCAACAAGGGTGGCACGGTGGTAGATAGATAGATAGATAGATACTTTATTGATCCCCAGGGGAAATTCAAGGTCTCAGTAGCTTACAGACATCACATACAACAATCACTAAACAGCAATGGACTAATAAAGTTTAAAAAAAAAAAAAAACTCAAAATATCAAAATCAAAAACCCAAGAAGTTGACAGTGTGCTTAAGAATAATCCATCAAATATCAGAATAATCAAACATAGCCTGGCAAGAGTCTGTGATACTGTGAGCAGCTGAGGATTATCTCTTGAGTGCAGCATATGATTTAAAAGTTGAAAAAGTGTGGATAGTGCAAAGGGTATGGAATGTGCAATATAAGTACAGTGCAGTTTCAGAATTAGAAATAAATATATTAAATAAAATAGTGCATGGCAATTCAGTGCAATGTACCTGTATTAAGTATACACCTACTATTGTAGCTGTCAGATTAAGGTACACATGAGGTAGATGAGTTGTTTGACTTGTCCAGTGGTTGACCTGTCTATTGTCCAGTTAGGTACACATGTGCAAATATGGAGGAGGTGGAGGTGGTGGTGGTGGTGGATGGGCAGATAGACTATGCAGAGAAGTCCATCTCTCCTCTCCCCTTTAGTGAAGCATTGAACAGCTCAATAGCCCTGGGGACGAATGACTTCCTCAGTCTGTCAGTTGAGCCTGGCAGTGAGCGAAGTCTCCAGCTGATCAAGCTCTTCTGCTTGGTTATGATACTGTGGAGTGGATGGCACTCATTGTCCAAGATGCTAATCAGTTTGTTCAGGGTCCTCTTGTTTGATATGGAAGTGATGCACTCCAGTTCAGCCCCCACCACAGAGCCAGCTTTCTTAACCAGCCTGTCTAGTCGCCCAGCATCCCTCTTCTTTATGCTTCCTCCCCAGCATACCACAGCATAAAAGAGGACACTGGCAACAACAGTCTGGTAAAACATCCTGAGGAGCTTACTGCAGACATTGAAGGACCCCAACCTCCTCAGGAAGTACAGCCTGCTCTGCCCTTTCTTGTAGAGTGCTTCAGTGTTGGCTGACCAGTCCAGTTTATTGTCTAGGTGTAAGCCCAGATACTTATAGGTGTCCACCACCTCCACGTCGACCCCATCGATGGTGACTGGTAGCAGGACAGGCTTTGACCTGCGGAAGTCCACCACCATCTCCTTGGTCTTTGAAGTGTTCAGTTGGAGGTGGTTCAGTTTGCACCATTGCACAAAGACCTCCACCAGGCTCCTGTACTCCTCCTCCTGCTCGTTCCTGATACACCCCACAATCGCAGTATCATCAGAGAACTTCTGCATGTGGCACGACTCAGTGTTGTAGCAGAAGTCAGATGTGTACAGGGTGAACAGGACTGGTGAGAGCACAGTTCCTTGTGGGGCTCCTGTGCTGCAGATCATAGTGTCGGAGAGGCAGTTCTTCAGTCTCACGTACTGTGGCCGCTCTAACAGATAATCTGTAATCCAGGTTACCAGGTGAGCGTCCACACCCATCTGTTGGAGCTTGTCTCCCAGTCTGAGAGGTTGGATGGTGTTGAAAGCGCTTGAGAAGTCAAAGAACATGATTCTCACAGCACTGTTCCCCTTGTCCAGGTGTGAATGTGTCCTGTGTAGGAGATAAGTGATGGCATCCTCCACGCCCACTTTCTCCTGGTATGCAAACTGTAGTGGGTCCAGTGCATGGCGTACCTGGGGTCTCAGTAAGCATAAGACCAGTCTCTCCATTGTCTTCATCACATGTGATGTTAGAGCCACAGGCCTGTAGTCGTTAAATTCACTCGGGTGTGGCTTCTTAGGGACAGGCGTGAGACATGATGTCTTCCACAGTGTTGGAACTCGTCCGAGACGGAGACTCAGGTTGAAGATGTGCTTCAGTGGCTCACCCAGTTCAGCAGCACAGGCCTTGAGCAGCCTTGGACACAGTCTGTCCGGCCCGGCAGCCTTACCAGGTTGTAGTCTCCTCAGCTGTCCTCTGACCTGATCAGCCGTGACGATGGGGGGAAGGGGGATAGGGGCAGGGGAGGTGATTGTCTCGGGGGGTAGTTGGATGGCTGGAGACTGATGGCTGTTGACTGCAGCCGTTGACACCGTGTGAGGGAGGGGTGTGATAGCCTGTGATGGGGGTCGCCTAGAGTGTGATGGAGGTGTTGGTTGGTCGGGCAAGCACACAAGAGCAGTGTCCGAGTCAGTAAGGGGTGGCTGGCATACTACTGCCATCGGAGCTGGGTCCGGATCAGGGCGGTCAAACCTGCAGTAGAACTGGTTCAGCTGATTCGCCATGTCCAGATCCCCCTCCACAGCACTGCTGCTCTTTTTGAGGCCAGTGATGGTCTTCATACCATCCCAAACCTCCCTCATGTTGTTCTCCTGCAGCTTCTGTTCCACCTTCTTTCTGTAGTCCTCCTTAGCCTCTTTCAGCTTAACTTTGAGTTCCCCTTGTACACGCCTCAGCTCTGCCATGTCTCCCTCTCTAAACGCCATTTTCTTCCTATTGAGAAGGGCCTTGACATTGCTGGTTATCCAAGGCTTGTTGTTGGGAAAGCAGCGTACAGTTCTCGTGGGAACAACAATGTCCATACAGAAGTTCAGGTAGTCTGTAGTGCAGTGTGTGACCTCCTCTAAGTCCTCCCCACTCTGCAGCACACTCCAGTCTGTGGATCCGAAGCAGTCTCTCAGAGCCTCACCTGCTTCAGGTGTCCATTTCCTGAATGTGCGTGTGGTGGCTGGTAGCCTCTGTACTTTGGGCTTGTACATTGGCTGTAGATGAATGAGGTTGTGGTCTGACTTCCCCAGCGGGGGGAGTGGCGTGGCACTGTATGCATCCTTCAAATTTGCGTACATGAGGTCTATTGTTCTGTTTTTTCGAGTAGGGCAGTTGACAAACTGGTAGAAATTCGTGAGAGTGGAGTCCAATGTTATGTGATTGAAGTCGCCCGAGATCGCAAAAAATGCGTCAGTGTGTTGAGTTTGCAGCCTAGCGATTATTGAGTGGATGACGTCACACGCTCTGTCCGGAAGAGCACGCGGCGGAACATAAACACACACCACAACGGCGTGCGAGAATTCTCTCGGCATGTAGTACGGTCGAAGACTGACCGCCAGTAACTCCACATCCTCACAGCATACAGTCTCCTTCACTGTAACGTGTCTGGGATTGCACCATCTGTTGTTAATGTACATCACCAGTCCACCTCCCTTCTTCTTGCCAGAAAGTTTACAGTCTCTGTCCAAGCGAGCCACACTGAAGCCGGGCAGCTCAACGTTAACAGTGGGGATTTGGCTAGTTAGCCATGTCTCCGTAAAGCATAGCAGGCTACACTCTCTGTATAACTTTTGGTTTCTTACCAAGGCAGCCAGTTCGTCAGACTTGTTAGCCAGAGAGTTCACGTTTCCCATCACCATCGAAGGAACTGCGGGCTTGTATCTCCACTTCTTCTCCCGCCGCCTTGTCTTCACTTTAATCCCCGCACGGCACCCTCTAAAGCGCCATAGCTCCTCCGGGATGTTTACGTTAACTCTGCCAGCGTTCTTCCGTAGTGCAATCAGCTGATTCCTTGTGTACACAAGTTTGCTGTCGCTGGGTCGTTGTGATCGGTCCATATCCATAGGATATAATAAAACACTCCTCAAGGTGTGTAACCAAAAAGTTGCAAGATAAAAAAAGTAAACAAAGACTTAGAAAAAACACGCGGAGACGGAGCTACCTCGAGATGCTGCCACTGTCGTCGGCGCCATTTTGTTAAATGGCGCAGCAGGTAGGTGTCGCAGTCACACAGCTCCAGGGACCTGGAGGTTGTGGGTTCGATTCCTGCTCCGGCTGACTGTCTGTGAGGAGTGTGGTGTGTTCTCCCCGTGTCTGCGTGGGTTTCCTCCGGGTGACTGTCTGTGAGGAGTGTGGTGTGTTCTCTCTGTGTCTGCGTGGGTTTCCTCCGGGTGACTGTCTGTGAGGAGTGTGGTGTGTTCTCTCCGTGTCTGCGTGGGTTTCCTCCGGGTGACTGTCTGTGAGGAGTGTGGTGTGTTCTCCCTGTGTCTGCGTGGGTTTCCTCCGGGTGAATGTCTGTGAAGAGTGTGGTGTGTTCTCCCTGTGTCTGCGTGGGTTTCCTCCGGGTGAATGTCTGTGAAGAGTGTGGTGTGTTCTCTCTGTGTCTGCGTGGGTTTCCTCCGGGTGAATGTCTGTGAAGAGTGTGGTGTGTTCTCTCTGTGTCTGCGTGGGTTTCCTCCGGTTGACTGTCTGTGAGGAGTGTGGTGTGTTCTCCCTGTGTCTGCGTGGGTTTCCTCCGGGTGAATGTCTGTGAGGAGTGTGGTGTGTTCTCTCTGTGTCTGCGTGGGTTTCCTCCGGGTGAATGTCTGTGAGGAGTGTGGTGTGTTCTCCCCGTGTCTGCATGGGTTTTCTCTGGGTGCTCCGGTTTCCTCTCACAGTCCAAAAACACACGTTGGTAGGTTGATTGGCGACTCAAAAGTGTTCGTAGGTGTGAGTGTTTGTTGCCCTGTGAAGGACTAGCGCCCCCTTCAGGGTGTATTCCTGCCTTGCGCCCAATGATTCCAGGTAGGCTCTGGACCCACCACGACCCTGAACTGGTTAAGGGTTACAGATAATGGATGGATGGATGGAAATGCAACAGGACTTGGAGTAGTGAAACTGTGTTCTCTGACGTGATGAAGCTCCATCCTATACTTTAATAACCCAAACTAATCATTCAATATCAGTATCTGACTTCATCAAAACTAAATTTTAATTCCATCAAGTTCTCAGAGCATTGTTCCAACATCTAGTGCAAATCCTCTCAGAAGACCAGAGCCTGTTACTGTAGCAATGGGGAGGTGAAACTACCCACAAATAGCGTTGACTTCAGGAGACACGTCCAGAATATTTTGCCCATATAATGTGCCTCAACAGTCTCTCAGTTTAAAAAAAAAATATAAGTCACACTCATTGGGAGGGCTCTGCTTTGAACCGTGTTGTTGTCTGTTTAGACCTTTGGAAAAGAAGAGGTGGCAGAGTTTCACGTGTCTCAGAGGAAGCAACTTTTGACGACTAAAGTTTACAGAGAAAATTCAGCAAAAGATTCCATACAAGAATTAAATGGAAAATATCATTACGCAAATGTTCGTCATCCACCAGTGTGTGGTTCATGACTTGGTAAATCTGCTTTCTCATGTTACGCATTCATAATATAAACACTGCATGTTTTAGCTAGAAGGGGTTGTCAGAGGAAGATGGATGATTCTGGGTCTAGTTCCGTCTTTATACTCTGTCTGAAAAACTTCACCTTTGCCAGCATCGTCCCAGGTATATTTGGTGCTTTTTGTATATTGCCCTTTAGCTGACTTTCCTGTGTTTTGTGGAAAAAAAAATGCCACAAAGTGGCTTTCTTTATTTCACAAAACACGGGGGAATCAGCTAAAGGGGAAATATACAAACAAGGCACCAAATATACTTGCAGAGCACTCAGGAAATGAAAAAAGTGTCTCTTGTGGTGCACTTCCTGGATATAGTACATCGTCACTCTCCAATTAAAAACCTGTATCTCCCAAAATAGTAACTTTACAGGAGAAAGACAAAAGCTTGTTAACTTTCAGTAGAAGTCAAAGTAAATATATTTAATTCAGCAAAAGTTTTGGAGTATTTCTGTTGGTTTATTTATCATGAAATATTCACACAATGTGAAGGACAGCTGTTGTGTTTAAATGATGTACTAACAATCCACAAAAATGGAGATACAGTGGAACCTCTACCTACGAACTTGATCCGTCCCGTGACGCGGTTCGTAAGTAGAAAAGTTCGTTTCTCGAGTCAATTTTCCCCATTTAAAATAATGGAAAAGCAATTAATGCGTTCCAGCCCCCACCCCGAAAGTCACCCATTTTACACTGATATATGTTTACAACACTCTCAAATTAGTAAAAAATAATACATGTAGCGTTACTAAAAATAAAAGAGAAATACAGTGGAAACAGTAATAAAAAATAAATAATAAAGTTATAAGTGGTTACACATCGCTACCTTGAAGACGTGACGACTGGCTGGAGGAGTAACACAGGCACTGGCTGTATGACGGGAGGTGGGGGGTGGGTGGAATAACGGAGAGTAGGCGGTGAATGTGGGGAGACGAAGCATAGATACGGCTTAACTTAGCACGAATTTCGCTGTCTGCTATTTACACTAATGCTAAATTGCTAAAGCTACAATTTGCTAATCTTAAAAGCTCACTCAAGTTTGGGTGCTTGGAGACTCGCATATTGGGGTCAGTGGACATTTCCAGGCGCCGACTCGGAGGAGTCTCGGGTTCGTTTCTAGAGTCGTGGTTCGTTGGTGGAGGCAAAAAATATTCAAATGCCCGGTTCGTATCTTGGAAAGTTCGTTAGTAGAGGTTCCACTGTACTTGCTTTTAATTGGACAGCGACAATATGTGAATGAGTGGGTAGGTATATGAGGGTGTAAATATGTATGAGCTTATGTGAGCGGGAGAGTGTGTATGTGAGTTAATGTGTGTGTACGTTTGTATGTGAGTGAGTGAGTATGTATATTAGTGCTTGAGTGAGTGAGCTACAAGCCGGTTTACTGAGGTGCTTCACATCTGAAAAGATAATAATATGCGTTCCTCTATAAGGAATGTTGGAGGATGCTTTGTAAAAAAATTAAACCACACAAACACTGAACCAATGACCTGACACACGCCTGGTCATAGTTGTTTTGTTTTTGGAAATGCCTGGATGCAATAACTCAACGAGAAAATGTCGTTTTGCTCTTCCCTTGGCACATTTCTATTCAATTAGTCCCTTCTTTAATGGGCAATGACTTGGCTGGATGTGCCATCACACGTGGCTCCACTGCATCACTGAAGTATGCTGGATTAGTGCAAGTACTATATATCATCTCCACATTCCAGCGCATCTGTCTTGAGTCAGCAGACAGAACAGGGTGGAGACCCTGTTGCTGCACAGACAGATGAGTGAGAGCTGGCCTCATTCTGAACAGGCCTTGATGACCTGACTGTCAGCAAAGTGCATGCAAAGAGACACAGATTCAAATTGAAATGCAAAAATAGACTGTATGTCTGATATAATGCGTATCAGATACTACACCTTTGAGATTTAAACAGAATATCTGATTCACGGTGCAGTTGTAGGCAAATGTGAAGGGCACGACACTTTCAAAGAGGCACCGGCGTCTGTAAATTGAGAGACGGAGAATAATTAAGGTATTAGGTATCGCAGAAGGACTTTTACATAGTTACACGCTCAGGTACCAACTCAGAAGAACGTGGTGTCACAGCCACACAGCCCCAGGGTCCTGTGTTTGACTTTCTCTTCAGATCACAGTCCGCGAGGATTCAGGTGTGTTCTCCCTGTGACTGCCTGGGTGTCCATTAGACCATGCCAAAAACACATGGTGGTAGGTGGAATGTCCACAGGTGTGTGTTGGTGAGTGTGTGAAGCCCTGAGATGGCTTAGCACATGTCCAGGGTGTTTTCTAGAATTTTGTCCAGTGATTCTGTGTATTCTATGGGCCCACCGTGACCCTGAACTAGATGAAGAGGTCAGAAAATGGAAGAATGAATGTGTGAATTAATTAGCGAATATTAATTAAAGAACAATAGTTTCTGTAGAAGATCTGATGTAGAAGTTTTACTGAAAGGCCATAAAAAATGAAACTCTACATCTATATCATCCATCCATTATGTGTAATCGCTTATCAAATTCAGGGTCACGGTGGGTCCAGAGCCTACCTGGAATCATTGGGCGCAAGGCACGGATACACCCTGGAGGGGGCGCCAGTCCTTCACAGGGCAACACACACTCACACATTCACTCACACCTACGGACACTTTTGAGTCACCAATCCACCTACCAACGTGTGTTTTTGTGCTGTGGGAGGAAACCGGAGCACCCAGAGGAAACCCACGCGGACACAGGGAGAACACACCACACTCCTCACAGACAGTTACCCGGAGGAAACCCACGCGGACACAGGGAGAACACACCACACTCCTCACAGACAGTCACCCAGAGGAAACCCACGCGGACACAGGGAGAACACACCACACTCCTCACAGACAGTCACCCAGAGCGGGAATCGAACCCACAACCTCCAGGTCCCTGGAGCTGTGTGACTGCAACACTACCACCGTGCCGCCTACATCTATATCAGTGGTTCTCAAACTTTTAAAATTCTAAACCAAGTATCACCAAAACCTCCAAGTACCACCTGTAAGTCATATCACAGATACACACCCCACACAAAACCTACAAATGCTTTCTATTTAGTGAAAGGGCCTAGTTTAGCCTTGAAGTGTAAGGGACTAGATCAATGAGCTTTAAACACAGATCTGCTTCAGATTCCATTATGATACAGCACATGATCTTGGCCTTGTCATCTCTTTAGTAAGTGGTAAACAAAGTTCTTAACTAATTTTATGGCTTACGTTGAAGTAAAAATTCAAACATGAACAAATCGCTAAAAATCAAATGCCTTAGGAATGAGAACGGAACTTTATTCTGCAGATTGTCTCACCAAAAGAAGAGCTGCAAACACACGTTGTCATACGTGAAGTTTGTGCGATCTGTTTTCTCCATCAAATTGATTATTCATCATTCATGTGAGGTTTCCCATACCTTAAAGTCATGCACTGTCCCTGTACTGCCTTTTGGTCCTTCCCACCCCTGCAGAGAGCAAGGCTGTAAAATACAAACTGTCTCTGGAATCCCTGCTGTTAACTAGTCATAAATTCTACAGAGCAGGAAAGGACCGTTTCTCCTTTACCATTCACATAGTTCTAAACGCAAACGTAGTACAAATTAATCAAGTAGGTTTATTGGAAAGAAAGAAACAACATTGATAAAATATTGATGTGAAATTTTCATGACACTTACCTGCTTCTGCAATCTATGTCATTGGAAGATGTTTCCTGTGATTTGGAAACTGGGGTGGTAGCATTCATTTTTGTGGATCTGCACTGCTTCATATTTTAAA
Organism: Hoplias malabaricus; assembly: GCF_029633855.1. NCBI lineage: Eukaryota > Metazoa > Chordata > Actinopteri > Characiformes > Erythrinidae > Hoplias > Hoplias malabaricus. The sequence goes on from NC_089809.1 coordinate 41,789,192, forward strand.
ACTGATATTTGCCCACATGGTACAGGAGGTCCTCGGGTTACGTCAGTCCCGAGTTACGATGTTTTGTGGTTACGACACATCTCCCATTTACTGTATAAAGCCTTGTTTTGACTTAAGTGGTTTTGCGTCGTAAACGTTGTAACGTGAACTTCGTGTTTAGTGTGCGCAGCGCGGCGGAAGAATACACGTTTACTACCGAGGAGGATAGGTGTTAGGATAGGATAAGTGCGTACAGTATGTTATTTACGTACAGTATGCACGTATGTTCCGACTTACACCGAAAATCGGTTTACGAAGCGACGTAGGATCAACGTCGTAAGTCGAGGACCCCCTGTATTTTGTTATTGCAAGACTCAAAAAAGTTTTGAGCTTTTAAAGAGAATTATGAAAACCGAATTATTATAATCATACACAAGATAAGATGTAAACCATCCTATGCCAATCCATTAGAGCTTCACATAGGGCCCACCCCACTCTCTTCCTACCGGCAGCTACATCATTTCTATTGTTCCAAACCTACAGCAACACCCTAAGGTCGCTGTGGCCGTTTATGATCCGATCAGCAAAAAGCTACCCTTAACATCTACAGTTAATCATTGAGCCCATCACATGAGTACCCAAACCACCCACTGCATCACTAGCTCTTCACAGGGGTCATCAGGTAGGCACCTCCCCTCGTCAGTGTTTCGCTGAATTAAGTCCACGACTCCTCCAGAAGGTTCAATAGTGAAGTCTGGCATCCCAGACCCAGCCCCCTCCAAGCGAGCTTTATAGTCCTACCTTATCCTTAACCATCAACTACCGTAAATCCACACAGGCCTCCCTGGTGACTAAGGCTGTACCTAGCCCCACTGGCACCGTTAATGCATGCTCAGTGCAACCAGTTCCCTGTGAACATGCTACATCACCAACAATCCCAATAGCACCTCTACAGTGCATTTCCCCAAGTAATCTGTGCTCTCCTTATTCACAACCACTGACTAGACCTTTCAGCTGTTTCTGATAACTCCTTCACATCTGCCCTTAGTTTCCGGCCCCTGATGACAAACTGCACAAGCAGGGATGTGGCTGACTTGGCTACAAATGCCTTGGCCTAACACCTATCTGCAATGGTCTTACATGTGCCTGCCACCCCCTGCCGCCAAGTCCGTGTACTTCAGCTTCTTCTTTTCGAATGCTTCGTCTACTGCATCCTCAAATGAAACTGTTAGGTTTATGAAATAAACTATCCGTTTACTTTCAGAGTACAGCACCATATCTGGCCTCAGTGCAGGTAGCACAATGCACTCTGGAACCTGCAGTTTTTTACCTATGCCCACTAGCAATTTCCAATATTGTGCTTCCCCCATCTTCCAATATTTATAGCCTGTGCACAAATTCGTTCACCCTCATGCACAAATCTAATCACTTTATTACTACAACCACTTGTTAATGCATTTATCTCTAAGTGTTTGCTGTCCAACAAACATGCTAAAACCTTTAGCACCTGATTATGTCTCCATGTAAACCTTCCCTGTGACAAACTAAATTTACAAGATGATAGAATATGCTTCAGTGTGCCAACCCCTGTACATAATCTACAACTAGGGTCTTCACCTACCAACTGTCCAAGATTTTGTGGAGTTGGAAGATCAATGTAAGTTGCTCCAAGCAAAAACTTAATATGACTTGCCTCCATCGCCCACAATACTTGCTAAGTGGTTTTCCGCTTCTCTAGATTCTCCCAGCGAAGCCACTGGCCTTGTTTTGCCTGTGACACGACTGTTGCCTACAGATTGTTTAATGAACACATGATATCTTTACATTTTCCCATTATTTAATAATTCATTTTTCTGTAAATATAGTAAATTTTCAGATGTCATCCGACGTACCACCTCAGAATGCTTCAGGTACCACCGGTGGTGCATTTACCACCTTTTGAGAACCACTGTTCTATGCCACTTTTTCCAGCAGAGTAAGGAAGTCATAGAATAAGATACATTTAAATATAGCCTAATTGTGTAATCAGTCAGGGATAAGAATCTGTAACTGTGTATTTATTGATGTGGTCCTGTTACCACTAAATCTCAGGCCCAAACTTCTTGAATTTGGCACTGATACACTATCTGTAATTTGTCATCGACCATTTGGCTTTAATGACAGATCCCCAAAGATGAGCTAAGGGGTGTAAATCTGTTTAATCTCTTCTTACAATATTATTTTTAAGCTGTTAATTAAATTATTTATTTGGAAACATGCTTGAAAGAAGGCCAGCATCTCTTTGAGGATAGTCACCCTGTCTACTGTGAAGCTGCTTTAATCCGGCTAGACTATTGATATAATATTAAATGACATCACATGAGCATTAGAAAATTCAGCATCCAGACCTCACCGTCGTTAAACAGTGGTTTTTCAGAGACTTAGACTGCGGGATAGAATGCCATTACACTGGCTGATCCCTGTCGTTTTCCTCACCGTTGTCGAAACATGGGATTTACAGACTAGCGATGTGAGTCAGAGGATTTTAAACTGTACACACATCTTTAAAGTTGCCCAGTGTTTTGGTGGAGTCCTCCATCTGACTGGTGTTCCACCCAATATTTTGACTGGTTAACACATGAAAGTTCATTGATTTGTACAGTTCTTGTGAGCTCTTACGTACGTATTCGGGGCTTGCTTGAAGTCACTGAATCCCCAAACGGTGCCCCTCTGAATCTTTGTAGACACTCTGCCAAGTGTTTACTGTCAGAGAAGTTGTAAAAAGCAAAAGTATTGTGTTATTATTTTAAGGATCAGTCATTGTGGCCAAATGAATTAAAAGAAAATTCCCCACCTACTACAGGGTGTTGTGAAACTGCAGTTCCCGTTTGGTTGTTGCTTTGGCAGCGCTGAACTGTTTATGGGCTGTACCCATGGATCTGCTTTGTACATTCCATCTCTCATGGCAGCTCATCAATGTCCAGGGCTTCTACTGAAGGAAAACTCTAGCGGGGAAACTATAAACACCACAACAAATAAAGCTGCATCTATAAGCCGTGCTCTTCTGAACATCTGAGTTGGAAAATATTACAGTGGTGATTTGTTTACAGTTCTGTCACCCATTTAATGCTGTTCCTTTAGATTTATGAATCATGAATTATGATCTTATAATTACACGCATACATGCATTTTCTTTGACATTTATAGTGAGAGTCCTCTTGGCCTAGAGATTGCACTTTCACTTGTTTTCAAGAGGCTGGACCTGTCCAGGGTTTTACTGCCTTTCTGCACTCTCTTGGTAATATAAATCACGGCTGAAACTTCATTTGCCCGGTTTGATTTATGAATCGGATAAAGACATTTGGAGCAGATCTGACGGACTCAGGCTGGACTTGGAGCATGTTCTGTTGCTTTAGGCAGACCGGACCAGAGTAAGTGAGAAGTCAACTGTGCGAAACCATACCTTGATATGTGGTTTTCTGGGTCCCTTTTGAAATATGGGGCTAGCATGTGATATACAAGGCGCAGAACTGTCCTGGTTTCCCTAAAACATCATAGAATATCACTGCACACATATTTCTTCATGCAACTGGGTTGGGAACCTTAAAGTAATTCAATAAATCAACCCACACCAGATCATATGACTACAGAACATGGAGAATGCAAGCAGCAGCCCACGAATAAATGACAGCGTTCGTCATAAATGAGTCGGTGCGTGCAGCGTTGGTCTACCTCACTGTATGTTGAATGCCGAGGGGCATGCACCACTGTACTGTCTGCTATAAATCTTTTCTTGGTTGTACATTTGCCTGAGGGTGGAGTCGTAGAGTTGCAGAGTTTACAACAAACTCAAGACTAAATGTCTTCATTAGCTCAGGGTTTCCCGGGTTCTTAACCTGAGAAATTAATAATGTCATATGTGAATACTCCCCATGGGTGTTCTCTTTATCTGTAGCATTAAAGATTAAATATTACAGTTTCACAAGTCAATACTTTGTCAATACAAAAAAATCTGTCTGGCTGAAATCTGCATCACCCACATGTTTTCTGTTAGCCAGCAGCTTTTACTGATTATCTTTTTAAGGTGTGGAGGATTTTGCTTTTTATAAACAATCACAGCTTTAATACTTTGAAAATACTGTAGTGCTTTCAGAAATAGATTGAAGCTTGTTAAAATTAACTGTGTTTTTAAAGTCACATAATGAAAGTTCACTGTGAGACTCGGAGTTCAAGTAACACTGATCGGTTTGGGGGTTTTTTTAGGTTTTTTAACACTAAAATGTTGGAAATCTGTGCCGTGTTGATGTTTTTTAGGTCGTCCTGCCCTAGAGATAAACCAAACAACCTGATTTTTGAGGTGATGAACTGTACCAATAATGTGGGAAGGAAGTGCCTTTCCCAGACCTTAGGTGTGCATACATTTTTAACACATATGCTTTGTTACGGCTAAAACCGTATTTTAATGAAATACTGCATCTAGTACTGCTACTAATAATAGGGCGGCACGGTGGCACAGCAGGTAGTATCGCTGTCACACAGCTCCAGGGTCCTGGGGTTGTGGGTTTGAGCCCCGCTCCCGGTGACGAACTGTGGGGAGTTTCCTCCCACGCTCCAAAAACACATGTTGGTAGGTGGATTGGCTGCTCAACAGTGTCCGTAGGTGTGAATGTGTGAGTGTGTGTCACCCTGCAAAGGGTGTTGTGTTCCCGCCTTGCGCCCAGTGATTATGGGTAGGCTCCAGACCCACTGTGACCCTGAACTGAATAAATGCTTAGAAAATGAATGAACAAATGAATAGTAATAAAATACTTAAAATACCAACTCTATCCACTTCCATGTCGCTAATGATCCCAGGCCTACTGCTGTTTAAAGACTCTATTATTAGATGAATAAATATCAGACTCAGGCTTTGTTGCATAAACAAGGAATATGGCTTTGGTTACACAACAGCTCAGAGTGTTTAGGTTTATTCATTCATTCATTCATTCATTATCTGTAACCCTTATCCAGTTCAGGGTCGCAGTGGGTCCAGAGCCTACCTGGAATCATTGGGCGCAAGGTGGGAATACACCCTGGAGGGGGCGCCAGTCCTTCACAGAGCAACACAGACACACACACACACACCTACGGACACTTTTGAGTTGCCAATCCACCTACCAACGTGTGTTTTTGGACTGTGGGAGGAAACCGGAGCACCCGGAGGAAACCCACGCAGACACAGAGAGAACACACCACACTCCTCACAGACAGTCACCCAGAGGAAACCCACGCGGACACAGAGAGAACACACCACACTCCTCACAGACAGTCACCCGGAGGAAACCCACGCAGACACAAGGAGAACACACCACACTCCTCACAGACAGTCACCCGGAGGAAACCCACGCAGACACAGGGAGAACACACCACACTCCTCACAGACAGTCACCCGGAGGAAACCCACGCAGACACAGAGAGAACACACCACACTCCTCAGACAGTCACCCGGAGGAAACCCACGCAGATACAGGGAGAACACACCACACTCCTTACAGACAGTCACCCGGAGGAAACCCGCGCAGCACCTCCAAGCCCCCTGGAGCTGTGTGACTGCGACACCTACCTGCTGCACTACAATGCCACCCTAATTAGGTTTATTATTATTTTTAATGCTACATTTATCACTTATTCTTTCATTCTTTCATTTTCTGTAACAGCTTCATCCACTTCAGGGATGCAGTGGGTCCGGAGCCTTCCCGAAATCACTGAGCATAAGGTAGTAACACACTCTGAACAAAACAAGCCCATCACAGCATCACACACAGTCTCTCACACACCCACATCAACGGACCCTTGAATAGCCAGTCCACCCACTAGTACGTGTCGGTGGAGGAAACCCACTCAGACACAGGGAAAACACATCACACTCCAGGCAGGGTATGAATCCACAACCAGAGACGCTGGAGCCGTGTGACTACCTGTTCGGCCTATTTGTTTACCACTTATTCACATGAAAATTCACACTTATGGTTTGTGAAGACTAACCCTGCCTCAATGGAACAGTCCTTCACCCCCAATATCACATTCACAAGATTTATACTCGCCTCCAACACATAATATCCCGAGTTCTGTTTTCAAAATAATCAGTGTGAGAAATTCAAAACCAAATTCAAAATGATCTACGTGGACCACCGAGGACACTGACTGCACGGCTCCACAACGGTGTGTTGTGGAAACTCAAACCCGACTTATGACTTATCCAGGTCACACAATTCAGAGCACCAAGTGAACAGGCCTTTGCAGATGAGTGTTACAGTACAGATAACCAGATACATGTCGGTAGAGTGTATTAATTCTGCCGTATAGGCCCCAATGCAAACTACTGTACTCCCCTTAAAGATAAATATTGAAACTGTGGACCTTTAATGTGCTCCAGTGAGGGATTCATTATGTCACCGTGTTTGTTTGCCAGATGGCTATATTTTTAAAATTTGGTTTCATTGCACGACGGCTGTTTTCACTGTTAGCTTGTTTACATTCAGGGTTGGGGTTGTAAAGACCCGAGCCATGCGTGTGACAAAGCCTTTTGAGAAGCATTCATGCGTGAACGTGAGCCCAGGCCCAGATTCAAAACCAAAGAAAGGGCCATATTCGCCGGCCTTTGTTGAATAGGTGATGGAACGAGTAAATAAGGACGTATTAGTTTTGTCCCTGTTTCACTCGTGCGATGAAAAGAACAGACGTGGGTCTGGCACCATGCTGCTGTCTCTTGGAAAACAGCGGTTGCCATGCAGACGACTGCCGTGCACTTTACTGATTTCCTGCGTCCGTACCAGGAAAAGACCTCCCTTTTCCACTGAAGTGCGTCTCACTTCCAGATGCACTGGCTTTTCCCCTGGGTTTTAAAGCGTCCCTCAGTAAACCCAGTATTGGAGCGTTCAAAATAACAGCTTTCTCTGTGAGGCCGGTGACATTTGCATGGCATATTTGTCATATTCTTTTTGCGATTATGATTCTAGTCTTTGAAGCGTATTTTAGGGCTGGATTGGGGCTGACTCATGTTTGTGGTGATGTGACATATAGCTTCAAAATTTCCCCTGCGCTACAGAGTAATACGGCACATGCCCTATTTGGTTTCTGATACCTATCTTTACAAATATCATGTGTGAGTTGTAATGGATGTAAAATGGTATTCCTTGTTTGTCTTACGTTAAATGTCCTTAGATCAGTAGTGTAATAAAGCGGTGGAATAAATAAACATAATGGACCCTTATTTGGCAGTGCACATGTGCAGACCGGGAGTGTTACATGTGCGATAACATCAGAGGGAGAGGATTTTGCATTGTAGAGATAAAGGAGGGGGCTAACGTTAACATTGGGACGCAGTGCACAAAGAGTCCTTTCATGCACCGTAGCAGAGGTGTGGAAAATCCCAGGTCGTAGCCAGCGCTGCAGTTTGGCTCTGAATGTCAAAACAGACTTTTTTAACATCTATTCATGTCGTATGTGTTTGGACGCCTTCCTCTTTCACATGTGGCACAGTATCTAGCCTTGTGTGTCTTAAGGGAATTCATTAGTTCACCTATTTTACTGAATTGTCTGTATAATGCTAGGATCAAAATACCATAGGATCAAACCCCACAGCAGCAGCAGTTCTTCCCGTTTGAACATCCCTGTTTAGAACAGCTTAAAGCAACAGTAGGTAGTATATTTACATTACAATTACAGCTTTAAAATCGTGTTGATGTTTAACTAAATGGTGATAAGGAGAACAGAGTCTCTGTCATCGCTATTCCAGGTTCAGCACTGCAGAAACTGCACTATGTAACTTTCGGAGGAGGGTAGGAAATCCCTACTTAAGCAGATCACAAAAAAAAAAACAGGCTTGTTTCAGTGTGGATTGGTGGGCTCCAGATCCACACATTAATGTGCACATGGTCTGGACTGTGGAGGGTGTTTTGTGACAATATTTTATAATTAAATTAATAAAGAAATAATAGAGAATAAGGAGATTTTCTTAATTATATATTTCATTTAATTATTATGAAGGACTGGCGCCCCCTCCAGGGTGTGTTCCCGCCTTGCGCACAATGATTCCAGGTAGACTCTGGGCCCACCGCGACCCTGAACTGGATAAGGGTTACAGATAATGAATGAATGTGCATTTAAAATATTTTATTAATAGTATTTTTAAATCATTTAATTCATTATTTACCTATTTATATATTTATTTCATATGTCCTGCAGCCATGCGATATTAAATAATTAAATCTGTCAGAATCATCCGTCATCCGTCAGTGGGCGGGCCTAACTCCGATCCAGTCAGATTGATTGGTTAGATTGCGCAGTAAGGCAAAACGGATCAGGTTCCCCCCAGCATCTGACAGACAGCCTGTACAAGGTAGCGCTAGCTAGGTAGAAAAAATGACCTTAAACAGGCTGTGTGTCGGTTGAGCGTACATGATTAATCTGTCTTGCCCAATCTAGCCAAACAATTGAACTGGGTCAGAGATAAACCCGCCCACTGAGGGACGATGGATGATGTTGTGGATGATGGATGGATGAGGCTGCAGGGTGCATGAAATAAATATATAAATAGTTAAACGTGGGCGGCGCGGTGGTGCAGCAGGTAGGTGTCGCAGTCACACAGATAAAGGGACCTGGAGGTTGCGGGTTCGAATCCCGCTCTGGGTGACTGTCTGTGAGGTGTGTGGTGTGTTCTCCCTGTGTCTGCGTAGGTTTCCTCCGGGTGACTGTCTGTGAGGAGTGTGGTGTGTTCTCTCTGTGTCTGTGTGGGTTTCCTTCGGGTGACTGTCTGTGAGGAGTGTGGTGTGTTCTCCCTGTGTCTGTGTGGGTTTCCTCCGGGTGACTGTCTGTGAGGAGTGTGGTCTGTTCTCTCTGTGTCTGCTTGGGTTTCCTCCGGGTGACTGTCTGTGAGGAGTGTGGTGTGTTCTCCCTGTGTCTGTGTGGGTTTCCTCCGGGTGGCTTTCTGTGAGGAGTGTGGTGTGTTCTCCCTGTATCTGTGTGGGTTTCCTCCGGGTGACTGTCTGTGAGGAGTGTGGTGTGTTCTCTCTGTGTCTGCGTGGGTTTCCTCCGGGTGGCTTTCTGTGTGGTGTGTTTTCTCTGTGTCTGTGTGGGTTTCCTCCGGGTGACTGTCTGTGAGGAGTGTGGTGTGTTCTCTCTGTGTCTGTGTGGGTTTCCTCCGGGTGGCTGACTGTGAGGAGTGTGGTGTGTTCTCCCTGTGTCTGTGTGGGTTTCCTCTGGGTGACTGTCTGTGAGGAGTGTGGTGTGTTCTCTCTGTGTCTGTGTGGGTTTCCTCCGGGTGGCTGTCTGTGAGGAGTGTGGTGTGTTCTCCCTGTGTCTGCGTGAGTTTCCTCCAGGTGACTGTCTGTGAGGAATGTGATGTGTTCTCCCTGTGTCTGCGTGGGTTTCCTCCGGGTGGCTGTCTGTGAGGAGTGTGGTGTGTTCTCCCTGTGTCTGTGTGGGTTTCCTCTGGGTGACTGTCTGTGAGGAGTGTGGTGTGTTCTCTCTGTGTCTGTGTGGGTTTCCTCCGGGTGACTGTCTGTGAGGAGTGTAGTGTGTTCTCCCTGTGTCTGCGTGAGTTTCCTCCGGGTGACTGTCTGTGAGGAATGTGATGTGTTCTCCCTGTGTCTGCGTGGGTTTCCTCCAGGTGGCTGTCTGTGAGGAGTGTGGTGTGTTCTCCCTGTGTCTGTGTGGGTTTCCTCTGGGTGACTGTCTGTGAGGAGTGTGGTGTGTTCTCTCTGTGTCTGTGTGGGTTTCCTCCGGGTGACTGTCTGTGAGGAGTGTGGTGTGTTCTCCCTGTGTCTGCGTGGGTTTCCTCTGGGTGACTGTCTGTGAGGAGTGTGGTGTGTTCTCCCTGTGTCTGCGTGGGTTTCCTCCGGGTGACTGTCTGTGAGGAGTGTGGTGTGTTCTCCCTGTGTCTGCGTGGGTTTCCTCTGGGTGACTGTCTGTGAGGAGTGTGGTGTGTTCTCCCTGTGTCTGCGTGGGTTTCCTCCGGGTGACTGTCTGTGAGGAGTGTGGTGTGTTCTCCCTGTGTCTGCGTGGGTTTCCTCCGGGTGACTGTCTGTGAGGAGTGTGGTGTGTTCTCTCTGTGTCCGCGTGGGCCTCTGATCTGTCCTGTAGTTTATAAGCTTTGTATTATTAAAATGCATTATCATAATTATTATATTGGCTTGGACTTCTACTTTCCCCTTTTTCTTTTTTTATTATTATTATTGTTATTATTTCTTAAACGATGTCTCGGCAGTAGCTCCGTTGTGACCAGAAGAGTTTCATTTTGACATCGACTGCTCCCTGCTCCATTAAGAATCCAACATAGGAGCCGTGTTCTTCAACTCTCATTGCCCTTTGTTTATCTGGTCTTTCAGCATCAGCGAGCGCATGTTATGAAACCCCCCATTTTGTGGGCAGCCAGTTTCCACACCTTTACCTTAGCCATTTATTTTTACTGTGTGGTGGCACATTCCCTCAATTTCCCATAAATGCTTCTGTCCAAGACATCCCCCATTACAACCCAGTAGTATGATTTCACACACACTTCAGACATTTAATTTGGCGACCGCTTTGTAAAGCTGCAGAAAAAAGGAAATTGGAACAATATGTAGCCACAAAACGACCATAGATTCAGCTGTAGTAGACGGACACGCTGGAAAAACAAAGGCTCGGCGCTGCTTGAAGCATCGCTTTCGCAATGGCCCAGGACATCTGTGAGGCTGCAGGCCGATGCAGGGTGCGGCTGTGGCCGCTTTGACACAAGGCTTTTTTGGAAAGCCCATACTGAAGTTAGAGGGAATCCTTCATTGCCTTGAGTTCTTGTTTCGGCAAGCATTAAGAATTAATCTCTCTGGCAACGGGTCCGATCTGATCAACAGTATCCAACTCACCGGGGTTTGGCACTGATAACGTCTTGACATTTGAGAATTAGGTCATCAGCACAGGACGAGTGTGTATCAGCTTCATCAGAAGAATATTAATGATGTTCTTTAAAGAATGATCATGACTCCTGAGCCTGAAGGACAGATTTTTAAGGTCATTGTGAATCCTTTTCCTTTCATGGCACAGACATACTTGTGACATCCTACTGCTATATTGTCAAGTAAGTGTCTCTGAGTTTGGTCGGTGTCTAAGTCGGTGATAGATGGAGTGGTAGGAGGAGGTGAATTGGTTTTAAACCTCAAAAGTTATTTCATGTTGATGTAATGGGGTGGGAATTTGTTGGAAAGGGTGGTGGGGGTGACACTGGTGAGTGTTTGTGGTGTGGGGTTGTATTTTGCTGTTGTTGCAATTAACAGTTATTTTTAAGCCTACATCGAGAGTGTATTTTTAAAACATGAGAACACTATTTGGAGTATTTGTGGAGTTTCATTGCTCTGGGGCAGTAGACACCCTGGAGAGGGCCCCAGTCCATCACAGAACATCCCACAGTTTTTTTTACTTAATTAAATAAACAGGGACCTGGAGGCTGTGGGTTCGAGTCCTGCTCCGGTTGACTGTCTGTGAGGAGTGTGGTGTGTTCTCTCTGTGTCTGCGTGGGTTTCCTCCGGGTGACTGTCTGTGAGGAGTGTGGTATGTTCTCCCTGTGTCTGCGTGGGTGTCCTCCGGGTGACTGTCTGTAAGGAGTGTGGTGTGTTTTCTCTGTGTCTGCGTGGGTTTCCTCCGGGTGACTGTCTGTGAGGAGTGCGGTGTGTTCTCCCTGTGTCTGCGTGGGTTTCCTCCGGGTGACTGTCTGTGAGGAGTGTGGTGTGTTCTCCCTGTGTCTGCGTGGGTTTCCTCCGGGTGACTGTCTGTGAGGAGTGTGGTGTGTTCTCTCTGTGTCTGCGTGGGTTTCCTCCGGGTGATTGCGTGAGGATTGTGGTGTGTTCTCTCTGTGTCTGCATGGGTTTTCTCCCGGTGACTGTCTGTGAGGAGTGCGGTGTGTTCTCCCTGTGTCTGCGTGGGTTTCCTCCGGGTGACTGTCTGTGAGGAGTGCGGTGTGTTCTCCCTGTGTCTGCGTGGGTTTCCTCTGGGTGACTGTCTGTGAGGAGTGTGGTGTGTTCCTCCGGGTGCTCCAGTTTCCTCCCACGCGCCAAAAACACACATCGATAGGTGGATTGGCGACTCAAAAGTGTCCATAGATGTAAGTGAATGTGTGAGTGTGTGTCGCCCTACAAAGGACTGGCGCCCCCTCCAGGGTGTGTTCTGGCCTAGCGCCCAGTGATTCCGGGTAGGCTCTGGACCCACCGCGACCCTGAACTGGATACATGGTTACAACCAGTCACGCAGAGTGGGGCTTGAACCCACAATCCAAGGACCCTGGAGCTGTGTGTCAGCAACACACATACCTGCTGTGTGCCACCGTGATACCCTCTGTTCAACATTGCAACATGTTCAAAATCTGAGCAGGAGCAAAGGATGATTCAGGAGCACACAATTTAGCAAATTTAGCCTGAATCATCCTGTGCTCCGGCTCAGATCTCCACCGCAGTATCGGTGCAATACATCCTCTGCCAACTAGAAAGTGTTTTATTAATTTCCGCAAATGAATCATTTTTGAAGAGCAGAATCTGATATATTAACTTACTTGGTTTGCACAAGAGCAGCGGAACTCTGTTATTGCTACAAGAAGAGTGTTCTCAAATGTTTAATAAAAAAGAAAGACATGATGCAAAAGATTAAAATAATAATAAACACATACAATTACTTTGGGTGTTATAATTCTAATAATTATATTTTAGGAAAATATAACATTTTTAAAAATTCTAAATAATTAAAATAAAATGTTGGCACGGTGCTGAAGCAGGTGTGTGTGCCACTGTCACACAGCTCCAGGGTCCTGGGGTTTTGGGATCAAGCCCCACTCTGCGTGACTGACTGTAACTGTGTATCCAGTTCAGGGTCGCGGTGGGTCTACCTGGAGAACACACCACACTCCTCACAGACAGTCACCCGGAGGAAACCCATGCAGACACAGGGAGAACACACCACACTCCTCACAGACAGTCACCCGGAGGAAACCCACGCAGACACAGGGAGAACACACCACACTCCTCACAGACAGTCACCCGGAGGAAACCCACGCAGACACAGGGAAAACACACCACACTCCTCACAGACAGTCACCCGGAGGAAACCCACGCAGACACAGGGAGAACACACCACACTCCTCACAGACAGTCACCCGGAGGAAACCCACGCAGACATAGAGAGAACACACCACACTCCTCACAGACAGTCACCCGGAGGAAACCCACGCAGACACAGGGAGAACACACCACACTCCTCACAGACAGTCACCCGGAGGAAACCCACGCAGACACAGGGAGAACACACCACACTCCTCACAGACAGTCACCCGGAGGAAACCCACGCAGACACAGGGAAAACACACCACACTCCTCACAGACAGTCACCCGGAGGAATCCCACGCAGACATAGAGAGAACACACCACACTCCTCACAGACAGTCACCTGGAGGAAGCCCATGCAGACACAGAAAGAACACACCACACTCCTCAGAGACAGTCACCCGGAGGAAACCCACGCAGACACAGGGAGAACACACCACACTCCTCACAGACAGTCACCCGGAGGAAATCCACGCAGACACGGAGAACACACCACACTCCTCACAGACAGTCACCCGGAGGAAACCCACACAGACACAGGGAGAACACACCACACTCCTCACAGACAGTCACCCGGAGGAAACCCACGCAGACACAGAAAGAACACACCACACTCCTCACAGACAGTCACCCGGAGTAAACCCACCCAGACACAGAAAGAACACACCACACTCCTCACAGACAGTCACCCGGAGGAAACCCACGCAGACACAGGGAGAACACACCACACTCCTCACAGACAGTCACCCGGAGGAAATCTAAGCAGACACAGGGAGAACACACCACACTCCTCACAGACAGTCACCCGGAGGAAACCCACGCAGACACAGGGAGAACACACCACACTCCTCACAGACAGTCACCCGGAGGAAATCTAAGCAGACACAGGGAGAACACACCACACTCCTCACAGACAGTCACCCGGAGGAAACCCACGCAGACACAGAAAGAACACACCACACTCCTCACAGACAGTCACCCGGAGTAAACCCACGCAGACACAGAAAGAACACACCACACTCCTCACAGACAGTCACCCCGAGGCAGGGCTCGAACCCAAAACCTTCAGGACCCTGGAGCTGTGTGGCTGCGACACTACCTGTTATTTATTTAAATATATATATTTCCACCAGGATGTTTAGCGCCCCCTATCGACTAGCCGCCCCTGAGCCCTGCCTGTGTCGCTGTCTATGAGGAGTTTAATGTATTCTCCTTGTATCTGCATAGGTTTCCACAGGGATTCCTCTCTCAGTCCAAGATTGGTTCAGTTTTGTCTATAGGTATGAGTGCGGTGTGTTCTCCCTGTGTCTGCGTGGGTTTTCTCTGGGTGACTGTCTGTGAGGAGTGTGGTGTGTTCCTCCGGGTGCTCCAGTTTCCTCCCACGCGCCAAAAACACACATCGATAGGTGGATTGGCGACTCAAAAGTGTCCATAGATGTAAGTGAATGTGTGAGTGTGTGTCGCCCTACAAAGGACTGGCGCCCCCTCCAGGGTGTGTTCTGGCCTAGCGCCCAGTGATTCCGGGTAGGCTCTGGACCCACCGCGACCCTGAACTGGATACATGGTTACAACCAGTCACGCAGAGTGGGGCTTGAACCCACAATCCAAGGACCCTGGAGCTGTGTGTCAGCAACACACATACCTGCTGTGTGCCACCGTGATACCCTCTGTTCAACATTGCAACATGTTCAAAATCTGAGCAGGAGCAAAGGATGATTCAGGAGCACACAATTTAGCAAATTTAGCCTGAATCATCCTGTGCTCCGGCTCAGATCTCCACCGCAGTATCGGTGCAATACATCCTCTGCCAACTAGAAAGTGTTTTATTAATTTCCGCAAATGAATCATTTTTGAAGAGCAGAATCTGATATATTAACTTACTTGGTTTGCACAAGAGCAGCGGAACTATGTTATTGCTACAAGAAGAGTGTTCTCAAATGTTTAATAAAACCGGAGGAAATCCAAGCAGACACAGGGAGAACACACCACACTCCTCACAGACAGTCACCCGGAGGAAACCCACGCAGACACAGGGAGAACACACCACACTCCTCACAGACAGTCACCTGGAGGAAACCCACGCAGACACAGAAAGAACACACCACACTCCTCACAGACAGTCACCCGGAGTAAACCCACGCAGACACAGAAAGAACACACCACACTCCTCACAGACAGTCACCCCGAGGCAGGGCTCGAACCCAAAACCTTCAGGACCCTGGAGCTGTGTGGCTGCGACACTACCTGTTATTTATTTAAATATATATATTTCCACCAGGATGTTTAGCGCCCCCTATCGACTAGCCGCCCCTGAGCCCTGCCTGTGTCGCTGTCTATGAGGAGTTTAATGTATTCTCCTTGTATCTGCATAGGTTTCCACAGGGATTCCTCTCTCAGTCCAAGATTGGTTCAGTTTTGTCTATAGGTATGAGTGTCTGTGAGTGTGTGATGCCCTGCGATGGACCTGGTGCACTGTCCAGGGTGTGTTCCTGCCTTCTGCCCAGTGATAGGCTCTAAACCCACTGTGCTCCTGAACTGGAGAGTGAATGACTGAATCAAGTGTAGAGTGTAACCTGCTAATTCCCATGCCGTAGTAGGGAACTGTTGTGACTTGGCACCTTGATGGTAAATGTACTTAAATTTACCGAATGACTGCGTTCTCGTAGATGCAAATAGCCTTATATTCTACAAAGGTTCTGGTCAATTGCACACCTCATTCAAATGAACTCGAATTCAATCAAGAGCGCTTGTTAAGATTACAGCATAGTCTTCTATCAAGTTGGTGGAATAGGAGTTCTGTAGCTGCGCTATGACAAGGATCTATAATTGAGATGGTTGGCATTGCCGTGCTTCATGGGCCACAATTTTGTGTTGATGGGAAATGACCGCAGCGTAGGGGAATTCACTGTAACCCCAGGGAGCCTTTGAAACTAACTAGATTTGGAGAAGATTTGGAGTTTCATTTATGCCCTGGTTCACCACAACTAACCACACATTGTGCTCTGAAGTTGCCATCAAGGACCAGATGTCGATGCCCAGTTTTTGAAGTATATCAGGTCCTAGAGGCTGAGGCATAGTAATAACCAAAGAATGTAATTAATGTATGATGTCAAGAAAATGGAATTGGGACTGTAGATCCTGTTTAGATAAGACCTGAAATAGAAGAAATCCCAAAGCCTGATTGTTATTACACACTTTGTGGAAACGTCTTACAGTTTGATTCCGTTTGGGATTTCACAGTCAAAATGACCAATATCAAATTAAGGTTAGCAATAAGATAGTCATGTAGTGACTCGTTTTTTTTTACCTGCCCTCGTGGATAAGTCTAGCACACCCAAAGTCGTGACTCAACGATAGGTGTGCCCCACAAAACCACAGGATTTCTTCTCAATCTCCAGCGCAGGCTGTCCTGTGGCATGTGTGAATTTAAGGCCTGCTGTGGTTTGGTGTTCGTTCTTTAGCTAGTCCACATTCACTCACTCAGCGGTGGCGGTGTCAGTAGGTTTCCTTTAGCCTGCCAGACTAAAAATTATGACTTACCAATCCTGCTTTTCTGCGCTGCGCCGTTTGGTTTCCCTCGTCAGGTCGCAGCATCTTAAGCCGACCGGTGTTCCACAGTGTCTAATGAGTGTGTATAAGCCACACCTGACTTACACCTTAGACACACCTTACAACCGACATAAATATAAACAGAGAGCGCAATCAGCCAATCACGCTTTGGTTTCCAGTGGGCAGGAACAAGTTTGTGCAAACAAAACCTCTCACTGTCTTCTGGAAATCTTAGGTAATGTACAGACTCCATATATAAATTAATTTAACAAATGTGAGAATGTGTAGAAGTTTGAAATGTAAAATCAAGGCATGAAGTGCCAGTTTACAACTTTACAACTGTATATTTGTGTTTAATATAGAATCGAGAATATTAAGACAGAATGGACAGTCCAGTCAAATAATAATCATCATTTTACATGGCACTGATTAATAATTGGGCGGCACGGTGGCGCAGCAGGTAGGTGTCGCAGTCACACAGCTAAAGGGGCCTGGAGGTTGTGGGTTTGATTCCCGCTCCGGGTGACTGTGTGTGGAGTGTGGTGTGTTCTCCCTGTGTCTGCGTGGGTTTCCTCCAGGTGACTGTCTTTGAGGAGTGTGGTGTGTTCTCCCTGTGTCTGCGTGGGTTTCCTCCGGGTGACTGTCTGTGAGGAGTGTGGTGTGTTCTCCCTGTGTCTGCGTGGGTTTCCTCCGGGTGACTGTCTGTGAGGAGTGTGGTGTGTTCTCCCTGTGTCTGTGTGGGTTTCCTCCAAGTGACTGTCTGTGAGGAGTGTGGTGTGTTCTCCCTGTGTCTATGTGGGTTTCCTCCGGGTGACTGTCTGTGAGGAGTGTGGTGTGTTCTCCCTGTGTCTGCGTGGGTTTCCTCCGGGTGACTGTCTGTGAGGAGTGTGGTGTGTTCTTCCTGTGTCTGTGTGGGTTTCCTCCAAGTGACTGTCTGTGAGGAGTGTGGTGTGTTCTCCCTGTGTCTATGTGGGTTTCCTCCGGGTGACTGTCTGTGAGGAGTGTGGTGTGTTCTCCCTGTGTCTATGTGGGTTTCCTCCGGGTGCTCTGGTTTCCTCCCACGGTCCAAAAACACACGCTGGTAGGTGGCTTGGTGACTGTCCAAGGGTGTGAGTGAGTGTTTTGCCCTGTGAAGGATTGGCGCCCTCTCCAGGGTGTGTTCCCACCTTGCACCCAGTGATTCCAGGTAGGCTCCAGACCCACTGCGACCCTGAACTGGATAAGCACTTACAGATAATGAATGAATGAGGATGATACTTATGCTCATCTCTAATACAGAGTTATTAGTAATTCATAAAAATAATTTTTACATGGTTTTATATTGTTTAACCTCTTTGACACTAATAGTCACAGCTCGATTTTTTTGACAGCATCAAACTGATTTATTTATTACCATTTAAATTCTGGATGATTTAGTCACCAAGAAACATTCTAAACCAAATTCTATTGTAATATTTTGCAGTCACACATTTCACTGGAAATTCTTCAGTAGTGTGAGCGTGCCTGTTTTCCACTAATGTACCGTCACTGACTGTAAGTGTCTTAAGAAAGCCATGGCGCAACTGTCTTGGCACATGGAGCAATGGATGCTTGGTGAAAGTGTTTGGAGGACTGAGTATAACACCTGCCATCATATCTGTGGTCTGTCATTAAGTTCGATCTTTAATTTCAGCTTAGACTAAAGGGTAAGGAAAAGCCTTCTCATGATGTCTTTACATGGACCTTTTATTGTTTCCATGTGACCTTCCTTGAAGAAGAGGTCATTCATTCTGCTCCGTGCCAAGCGTGGAGTGGAGATGCCCAGGTTCTCCCCTAAACGTCATCAGCACTGGAGCCCTTTTCAAATAGCTTCAGAGCGCTTGCTTTGCCCAAAGTCCTTCATGTGGTCAGCTCTGACTTCCAAGAAAGATGAACTAGCCCATAATGTGGCCACAGAGTGACCGTCAGTGTACCACGACTGTGGTTACGGGGAGATCTCACTGAAAGCTGCCCAGGATGGAGAAGTTTAAGGAAATGCTTTTGACAACCCCTTAAACAAATATGGCATGGCAAAAAAAAACCCAACAAAAAAACTACCCAAGGAGCACATTGATTGATATTTATTCTTTTCCCCCTTTCGAAACTGGATCCTTTTTTTTTTTTTTTCTTTTTTTTTTTTGAATGAGAGGCTTATTTCCATTCTGCACCTATCAATTTCTACAGTGGGATTAAACAGTTTCCTCTGTTCTCCTTCCAGTTACAAAACCTCGGCTGACAAATATAGATTTCAACGCCCTTTTACTGGCAATGAATTCATTTTATTTAGCCCTCCTTGTTTAGTGTTTTAGGTTAGTCAAAGCAGCAGTCTGTGTAACCCTCGGCCTGGTGAAATCTGCGCTCTGTGTAATCTATGGCTCATGGCTGTAAAATTAGCTTCTGCTAAGGACTCGTCTGTCAAAAAAAAAAAAAATTTTCTGAATTGTCCAAACAAGAAAATCCAAATTACATGATGAATTCAATTTCCAGCTTGGAAATGTTTATGAGCTAAGGTCGGATCCCTGCTCACATTATTTTTCCCTCAGAGGAAAAGCTAAAAATAATTTAAATTAAAGCTGTTTTTTTTAAAAAATCATGGCAGGTTTACAGTTCGCAACAGCGCATAATATAATAGCCAAACTCATTCATCTGTAACCCTTATCCAGTTCAGGGTCGCGGTGGGTCCAGAGCCTACCTGGAATCATTGAGCACAAGGCGGGAATACACCCTGGAGGGGGCGCCAGTCCTTCACAGAGCAACACACACACATTCACTCACACCTACGGACACTTTTGAGTCGCCAATCCACCTACCAACGTGTGTTTTTGGACTGTGGGAAGAAACCAGAGCACCCGGAGGAAACCCACGCAGACACAGAGAGAACACACCACACTCCTCACAGACAGTTACCCAGAGGAAACCCACGCAGACACGGGGAGAACACACCACACTCCTCACAGACAGTCACCCGGAGGAAACCCACGCAGACACAGGGAGAACACACCACACTCCTCACAGACAGTCACCCGAAGGGAAACCCACGCAGACACAGGGAGAACACACCACACTCCTCACAGACAGTCACCCGGAGCGGGAATCGAACCCACAATCTCCAGGCCCCTGGAGCTGTGTGTCTGCGACACCTACCTGCTGCGCCACCGTGCCGCCATATGGCCAAACTCATTGATCCATTTTGCATTTGTTAAGCTGTGACATTGAACTGCGTTGATGCTATTTTACACTGCGGGTCTACCTTCGATCATTTAGATTCGTTTAGTAACATTCATTACTTCTGATTAATGAACTATTCCATCTTCCTGATATGAAGACAGCAGTCGTGGTTGGGGCGCACCTCAGAGAACTGTTCACCCTCTGGCATGTGAAGGTTCACACTAGTGGCGTATAAAACCTTAAATGCATGTGTTTGATAAAGGTCTAGCACTGCCTTTTTTACGAATATCTAGAGTAAGAGAGTTCACGGACGACCTCCCAGTGCATGGGAAGTCTGTTTGCTAATTTAGACAGTGCCAAAAGCTGTTTGTCAATTTCTGAGGTAACGAGAGGGCTGCGGGAGATTTACTGTATGGAAAATGCTTATAAAGATAGCGTTGGAAAAGAAAGCAAAGCAGGAAAAGTCAGCAAGGGCCATGTGGAAACTTCATCAGACTTGATTTAGCCGTCTGCTTCTCTTTTTCGGGTGTTACCGTCTGCAGCGCTCTCCTGGAAGTCTGATTTCATTTCTAGAAGGAACACCCAAGAGCGCTTAACAACAGCCTCGGGGTTGTCCGTTTAGTGAGTGAAAAATGAACTGGGTAAGAGGTTAAAATACCGTCAGAGGTCTTCTCGCTGCGAGAACAGACCCGTAGCCACACGCGCACAGACGAGCACTGGAATAACCAGGAAAGCGTACTCCCCGTGTAGTAATTTTGCTCTGGAGGAGTCTTTTCCTGAAGCGGAGCGCGACGTCACGGTGCGTACTGGATGACTGTGGCTAAAGAGAGGGAACTGCTTGACCACACTCTAGTTTTGGACCATGTGCAAACAGCATTCACAAATCATACATTCACTAAGATGCCCATGAAAGGGATAAAACAAACAGAAAACAAGCAGTTGCCTACACGTGTTTACTTTCTTCAGCCCTAGGTTTTTGCTCCTGGCGACAAACTCTTAAACACATAAAATGGGAGCTGTTTGAAATGCATATTGGTGACTTCCCGGCAAGAATCGTGTGGGAGCCATTTTGTACTCAGGTCTAGGCTCTATGAATTGGAGGCTCTCCTGTTACAGCTTAAATGATGTAAGTGTTTATAAAAGTCATTGGTGGAGGTCAATGAAAGCCAGTATTTCTAATGAACCGTGGTGTGTTTTTAAAGGAGAGTCTTATAATGAAGATATAGTGCTCCAGATACCCACCATTATAGACAAGTAATCCGAGAACGTGTTCCAAGGACACTTCATATTAAAACACATGTTCCAAGATATATCACTTGTGTGGGCTGCCTCAGGATCTGTACTCCGACTACCTCTTAGAGAAAAGAAATCCATAACCTTTACAATGAACATATTAAATGCATTCTGTGTTTTATTTGTATGTTATCTGACCTGCTGCTTGAGTTGGCCGCGGTAGAGCGGTTGGTTACGAAGCTCAGAAACCTATTTACACAGTGTCATGCTTTGTGTAGGTTTTTCTCTGTGCCGTCAGTCTCATTCTTCATTTGTGAACAAATAAAGTGCTGTCCGTTTGATTTATGTTACAGAAAGCCAGAAAATGAAAGAGATAAAATAAGACTTGGCCAAATAAGACATCTGAGGAGAACCGCACATCTCTGGGGAGAATTTGAGAAGGTCACATACCTCATCATAGATCTAACGCCTGGCCAAAAGAGCTCTGGTCACCCGCAGTATCTGATAGAACTTTTTTTGGTCATCTCTCTGGTGCAAAATGACTGTCCAGTCACCACGTGGGATGCTGTGAATGCGTTAGGAACGGCTGCGCTTGTTGATCATCGTCCATTAAATAATGTATGGTACGTTTATGGTATGGATTCTTTGCCCAGTTTAGCCAATACAAGCATGTGTTACAAACAAACTATGCTCTTTGGGGCGGCACGGTGGCACAGCAGGTAGTGTCACAGTCACACAGCTCAAGGGGCCTGGAGGTTGTGAGTTTGATTACCGCTCCGGGTGATTGTCTGTGAGGAGTGTGGTGTGTTCTCCCAGTGTCTGCGTGGGTTTCCTCCGGGTGACTGTCTGTGAGGAGTGTGGTGTGTTCTCCCTGTGTCTGCATGGGTTTCCTCCGGGTGACTGTCTGTGAGGAGTGTGGTGTGTTCTCTCTGTGTCTGCGTGGGTTTCCTCCGGGTGACTGTCTGTGAGGATTGTGGTGTGTTCTCTCTGTGTCTGCGTGGGTTTCCTCCGGGTGACTGTCTGTGAGGAGTATGGTGTGTTCTCCCTGTGTTTGCGTGGGTTTCCTCCGGGTTACTGTCTGTGAGGAGTGTGGGGTGTTCTCCCTGTGTCTGCGTGGGTTTCCTCCGGGTGACTGTCTGTGAGGAGTGTGGTGTGTTCTCTCTGTGTCTGCGTGGGTTTCCTCCGGGTGCTCCGGTTTCCTCCCACAGTCCAAAAACACACGTTGGTAGGTGGATTGGTGACTCGTGAGTGTGTGAGTGAATGTGTTAGTGTGTGTTGCCCTGTGAAGGACTGACGCCCCCTCCAGGGTGTATTCCCGCCTTGCGCCCAATGATTCCAGGTAGGCTCTGGACCCACCGCGAACCTGAACTGGATAAGGGTTACAGATAATGAATGAATGAATGAACTATGCTCTTTTGGTGACCATTTGAGGGAAAAGCCAAACTACATAACATATAAACCATGACATTTTAAATTGACCATTGAATTAATGTTATTCTTACAGTTGGGACCCAGGAATCCTGATCTTAACCTCTCTCAGGTACAATGGTGAGCTGTTCCCAGCTGGCTTTCGGTTAAAGTTCCTGTTCTTGTCATTTGCGAGGTCTGTTATGGAAATCAATTGTGTTTTGTGTGTGTTATCACAGTGTTCACACAATAGACGGGGCAGGAGTGGAGTACTAACAATCCACAACTTATGCAAATGAGCGAGATTCATGGTTTTACAGTTACTCTCTACAGCTCCAATCCCCTTGCAAGTGTTTTGAAATTGGGAATCCCTCACTAAATCAGTCCATGTTTATAATGCAAGGGTTGACAAGAGCTTTGCATGAGAGCAACGGAAGGCACACACTATTATGCAAAGGTTTGGGCAGCCCTGGTCAAACTGGGCTTTATTTGTTTTCTAAGTCGGATGAATGTCTGCAACGAACTCAAACATGACACATCTGTACAGATTTGTTTTTTTTAAATGCTGAATATTACATTTACAGACACTGAAATAAAATGTGGCGACTGCACAAGGTTGAGCAGCCTTTCAGTCGATCCACTGTTGTTATTTTTAATAAGGTTGCAATGCTCATTTGACTCATTAGGCCTTAATTATATTCAGGTGCAGAAAATTCCAGAGCATAAGGAATTGGGAAACCCTTCAGGCCTCTCAGGGTGTTGTACAGCCATCGAGCTACAGATAACTGACTGCAATAAAGTAAGAAGACTTTTCCAAATTGTTATTAAAGGCGATGTTTGGGATTTTCATTTAATACAATGGGGTTTATATGCAGCACCCTCTCAGTCAATGGGAAATAAAAAGGCTCTCTATCTGAACTGCAGGCTTTCTCATTCTTTCAGCCACAACTGGATACGTTTGGACCATATAGAGACCTCTGAAAGTTGAAAGGCGTGAAAATATAATGGGGAAATAAGCATGAATATAGATGTGGATGCTGCTCTATTCTCTGTTCATTCATTCATTCATTCATTCATTGTCTGTAACTCTTATCCACTTCAGGGTCGCGGTGGGTCCAGAGCCTACCTGGAATCATTGGGCGCAAGGTGGGAACACACCCTGGAGGGGGCGCCAGTCCTTCACAGGGCCTCTATTCTCTGTAAGTGGGTAATACTGGCCTACTTGTGCTGTTACTATTACAGTACTTACATTACAGAGCTGGAAAGAGGAGAGCAACAAGTGATTTGCAATTCTTTCTTTATTTATTTAGCGGTGTGAGCTGTTAAAGGCATTGTTGTAACATTCTCTGCAACTCCTGTGCATGTAGATTACTAGCTTTCAGCAAAGAGTGTGTACACATGCACACAGCAGTGTGTGTGCACAGGGGGCAGGTGAGGTCACTAGGTAGAGAGGCAGGTAACTCTGATCTAAATGAAATGATTGGACAGGTACATTTACAGCCCTGCTGCCTTATCTATTTCTTTATTTGTTTGTTTGTTTGTTTACCTACCTCTTGGGATTTCTGAGGCATCACTGGAGATTAGATACAGCTTTAGGAATCAATGTCATAGAGAATGGTTGAAGACTATAGCCAAGAACAGCTGCTTGTAGTCTGGGCTGACAAGGGGATACTGAAGCACTGAGTAGGCCCAAAGTCATCTACATGAAACTGTTGTCCACCTTAACCACAAAAATCCCTGTCAAAAGTCCAGAACAGTGCATTCTTCATAATCAGAATGACCACCAATTAGTTACATTAGAATAAACATGTGTGGTTAGATCTCAGACCTAAGGTTAAGTGATTACACTGTGGGGTCACTGTGAGGAGTTTGATGTGTTCTCTCGGTGTCAGTGTGGGTTTCCTCCAGGTGCGCCGGTTCCCTCACACAATCCAAACACAAATGCCGGCAAGTGGAGTTTGCTACTCAAAAAATTTCAAGTGTGACTGGGTGAGTACGTGAAACTATCCTTAGGTGTGAGGTTTTGAATGACTGGGTGAATGTGTGAAATTGTCCACAGGCGTTAATGTGTGAGTAACTGGGTGAACGTGTGAATTTTCCACGGCTGTGAGTCTTGTTTAACCCGAATCTCTCGTATAAGAATACGTTAGGTTTTTTTTACTACACAGCAGAACAGTGAAGTTTATAGAGCTTGACTGAATTGTTGAGTGAATTGTTGACTGTATGTTTATTCACTCCTTTGGGCTTATGGCTAACTCCTGGATAAACAGTAGGCATGTGGAAAGACAGCATCCTGCAGCAGCTCCAGAGCATTGCCCTTTTTTCTTTTTGATGAATATGTGGGCACAGTCTTTGATTCGGTCAGAAAAGTAGCCACACGGCAGCATTGATGGTTGACCTCTTAACACCCACATCTTGTCTGCGCGCAGTCTGGTGTCAGCAGAACTGGAGAAATCCACTCGGCTTTACCACAGGTCGTGAAGCCACACGTCACCGACGGTGCTGAGGTTCACGTCTGCCTCCGCTTGCCTTAGTGTCACAGTAGCGTCTTCCAAAAATGACCCATGGATGTGTGTCCTTTGTTTCTCCCACTGTCTGGGCGGCAGTGTCCAGGACATCATCAAAGGTCACAAAGACTGTTGAGACATGGCTCTCGGAGACGTTAGTCAGAGTGTGGCGTATATGATGTGGAACAAACCTGGCACATAGGCGTTGTGAAATGTCATTCCTGAGTGACCAGATAAGAGGGACGCTACGGAGTAAAGGCTGCGTTGGGTTTGGCTAGATTGTCCAATTTTGTTTTGGCAGGTCACGAGTTCAAGTCCCGCTCGGTCTGGACACTTGTGATGTCTATTCCCTAACATGTACTTTGTGTCAATTATGCACTCAAGATTAAAATCACAAGCAGGACAACACTTCAGGAGCCAAGGACATTTCTGTTCAAAGCCTTAGCTAGGATCCTTGAGTAGAAGGAACACGTTCTTTAAGGTTCCGAGGCCCACATAAGTCATCAGAACAACATCTCAGAGCACCGCATCGATCAGATTGAGGCGTGACCTGCTGGGAATGAGGAGAGGCCTTCAAAGACGTCATGGGTGTGCTATTTTGGGCAGGGACCGCACCAACATCACAGGCATACTTTGTGGCTGTGTCGCAAAATTGGGACCATTGAAGTATTTTAGATGCAGCTGTTGTCCCTGTAGTCCCCTGTGACCTGACGTTCATTGCCGGGTAGCTCTCTCCTCGTCCGGGTGTCCTCCAACCACACCTCACTCGGCACTGATTTAGATCACTGGTGCACTAAGAGGAAAAGGCCTGTGGAAACAGGAATCAAAGACACAGCTTTGAGATGACTGCCAAATAAAATTATAATAGAATTATTAATATTAATAATTGTAATCATTTTGTTTTATGTGTTTTTGTTTTTTCTGTGTGTGTTTGAACATGGCTCTTTTTTGTTTTGTCCTTGTCGCCTCCGTTTTCCACTCCTCTTCTAGTCATTATTGCTCCCACCTGGGCTTCATTTGGGGTCCTGCCCCACTGTCATATCACCCAGGTGTTCCTTGTCTGTGGTCTGTTGTGTATATACTCTACTGTTGTGTGTGTGTGTGTGTGTTCACACTCATGCCCCCCCTGCTTATTTTCAGATTATGATTTTTTTCTGTTTTTTTTTTTTTTTTAATAAAGTTTGTTATTTTAATTAAAGTGATTGTTCACGCTCATGTCCTCCTACTCATCCATGGCCGACTGTGATGACATCAGCCATCTTAGAGTATGTAAAGCACAGGTTTGTCCTGGCTCTCGAAATACAAAACATATTTTGATTTAATTGTCTGTTAGATATTCTTCTCAATTTGAGAAATAAAAAAAATCAGCTGACGTGGAAATGTGAGGCGTATCTAATGGTTATATTTCTAATATTTGATATGCGTGCCTTAGAATTACAGAGATATGTTTACATATACAAAAGCATTATTAATATTGTACAGTAATTGTTAGCACTCCCCATCAGATATTGTTTTAAAATATCAGTCAAATGTACACATCTGTATTCATTTTCTAAAAGCTAGTATTTATCTAAACTGATACCACTAAGAGGCATGTTAGTGAGCTGGAGTTTATCATCAGGTTAACCAACTGTGTGTAGCAGTGAAAGTTAATGCCATGTTTATAAATTCCCTAAAGGCAATATTTATAATGTGGAAATTAGAGGTTCTAAAACAGAACCTTCGTGTGTGTGTGTGTGTATATATTATTATTATCATTATTATTTAATTTTTACATTTGCATATGTATGTAACAATAAGTATATTATCATCTAAACTACGAGTGCCACTCCTGTAACTCCAGTAAACACAGGCTATTTTTGAAACGAAGCAACAGCAGAACATCTTTTTGATATCGTAGCCTAAATATAAACAACATTAAATAGTATCCATCATAAAGAGGAACAATTTAAAAATACACACCATTTAAATTAAGGCTCCATAAAATAATAAGCAGAACAGAGTATTGTGTTTAATATAAACAAATATTTGAAGAGTCCAATTTTATAAAACCTGAACTTGTGGAGTTGTGTGTGTGTGTATATATAGATATATATTTTTTTCACTGATTGCCAAATAAAATAATAAGATTGCCTAAACTCAAAGACTTTAACTATGCCATAAATGTCACAATTTGTCGTTTAGTTCCTTTCCTCCCCTGTCTCTGTTTAAAACTAGTGTCCCATTATTTTGGGGTAAGTCAGTAAATCTCCACACATTGACTTAGTATCTCAACATAATGTGATCATATCTCAAAGTATTAAGACAGCAACTTACATATTAATAAAAGGAATTTTTAATTTGTAGGAAAGGGGCTTCCACATGAACCCAACAATAACACAGAGGGTATAAATCTCATGAAGCCTTCACACCACCTACAACATGCCATTGTTCTGTCCAGCAGTGGTCCTATGGTTGACAGAACTACAGTCCTGTGGTGTAACTGCTTAAGTATTCAATAAACAGGGAAACTATGCAGACCCATGCTGTGTGTGAAGTCCAGCAGCTTTACCTTAACCATTTCATAACAATTAAGTGTGTAGCCACGCCACACGAGGATTCCAGAGTTTCTCTGGGTTTACAGAAAAATAAAAAACGTCCAGTTAGGATCACCTTTTCCAGAAATGGAGCGTAAACACCCCCCCGCCGCCTCCCAGCTTCCCGCGCTGTAATTGGCTCGTGTTTTCTCTTACAGCCAATCATAGCAAGATGTCGGGACTCGCTGGGGAAATGGACTCTTTAGTATAAAAGTAATGGAGCGCGGGGTAGCAGCTTCACACTCACCAGAGGAAATATGCCGCTACGGACAGCGATGAAATTACACATGGTAAGAACCTGAGCTAAACTAACCTCACCGAGTCTCACCGAGTCTCACCGAGCAGCTCCCGACACTCTTCGGCTCGCAGCGAGAGGCATTTCTCTTCGCTTCATTTTAAATTTTGAATGTGCTGCACGTGAAGACGACCGTTGGGTAATGTAACGGATTTCTAACGGTTAAATTTTTACCTCAGCTTTACCACCGCGGCGAAGAGCCATTCGGAAAAGTCATAGATGTTAGAGAAAAGTCGCAGCAAAGACGTGGGACTAGTCGATTAGTGTAAATAAGGATGTTTGCTATCTGAGTAGGAGAATTTATTTTCTCCACCTGCTTTTATTTTCGCTTTATATATCTATATATAGGCTTTTTTCCTATCTCTTTTTTTTTTTCAGAAGAAATGTGAGGGAAAACCGTATTATAGGTTTGTGTCAGAGGTAGTAAGCTTAGTAAAAATGTTGGAAAGTACAGATTTGTGTTGTTTTTTTTTTACATTCCTTCATTCATTCGTCATCTTTAATCAATACTGAGTTTCATAAAGTTAATTCTAATTTTTGAAATTCAAAGCATCCTTGATGAGCATCTTTACAAGTCTTCCAATGATAGTAATAAATAACATCTCCAGCACCTTTTTTCATGGTTTGTAGTTATTTGAAGATACATTTTTGTATGTGTATTTATAATATAAAATATTACAATTAAAATCAGCGGACTAATTGGTTTAATCCATGGAGAAGTAAAATATTAAACATAGTCCAAGAAGACATGGACTTTTGACAGGAATCCCAGGTGATACGCAACTGTTCTACAAAAACAAATATATTCACCATTACCCTTCAATCTGCGGTGATTTGAAGTGCTATCTTGAGATTGCTGTTCATTCTTGTGACATATTTATGATTTGAAGCAGTTATGGCTCTACACCTTCCGTGGTGTCAGTGTTCCTCTATAGTAATTGCTTTCGTGACTTTGAAGTACAGCACTTATTACATGCGCTTTGCATATTGGCTGAACAAGGTCCTGCAATGGGATTTGCATTTATCCTTGTTTTGACGTGGATCAGATAAGAGAGGAATAATCCAGATCTTCTGTGGCTTTACCTGTGATCATGGCTTCTCTTTTTGAGGCCTCTCTAGTGAACTTTTGAGTCTTCTTTATCTCATGGGGGTTATGTGATGTTTTGGAGATTGCGGCGAGGCAGACTGTGAGGGCGGAATGGTTATCTAGCTGTCATCAGGGGCATGTAAAAAAAGAATTAACCCCACCTCTCCATCTCTCTACCTTTACCCGTCTATCTGTCTCATTCTGGCTTTATTCGTCCACCTCTCTCTCTCTCTCTCTCTCTCTCTCTCTCTCTCTCTCTCTCTCTATCGCTATCTCCATCTCTGTCCCCCCTCACCCCCTGCTTTTAGACAAAGAAATATTTCTATTTAAATTAACATATTTTTATGCAGTGACCGGGGAGATAGTAAACAAGATATGAGCCTACAATGTTTATTCAAATAGGAACAAATAATCCTCAAAGGAAGTACCATGAGTTCCTCTTTTGGACCAGAACGGGTGGTATGATCTCTGAAGGTTATTGTTGTCTTTTTGAACTGCCACTTGCATGAAGCCTGACAGCTGACAAGCACCTGAGAGTCGCTAACGTTCAGGTTTTTAAATTATTCAGGCAAAACATCAGACTATAAAGGTCATAGATATATATCAGCCTGAGGAAACAGAAGTTGTAATAATAATAATAACACTAACCTCCCATCACAGAAAACACACACATACCACACCCTCTGTTTTCACTGCTTTGAGTACTACCAAAGCTCAATGGCTAAAAGTTGTTTAGTCGGTGAACGTGCAGATGAAATATATTTTAAAAAATAATACATTAATGCATCTCCATTTTTGTCCATTTTTAGTTTACTAAACACAGCATATGTCCTTCACATTGTGTGAACGTTTCGTGATGAACGGACCATTGGAAATGCCTCAAAATAACTTGGAATAAAATTGTTTTACTTTGAATTCCATTGAAAGTTCAGAGCGTTTTTCCTACACCTATAAAGTGACTATTTTGGAGATCTGTTTTTCTCTGGGCAGAGACGATGTGAAGCATAGCAATTTAAACCCAAAGTTGTGTCTTATTAGTGTTTTTATGTATTACACAGAATCATCAAAAAATAAAAGGGCATAATCAACGAGTGGAAACTGTGGTTTGTTTATAGCCCGGTGATTTTGATAAATATTATTCTGAAAGATTAACGCTTAGCGACAGGTTTAGGAGTTTTTCCTCCAAAGATCTCTTTAATCAGAAAGTCAGAATGTATAGTTAGATTGACTGACTGTGTCTCTGATGTTTGCCTCCATTTACATGTTGTGGTGTCTCCTCTCACTTAAAACAGATCAAACATAATAGGAGAAAAGAGCAGATTCTCCAATCCTGCCTCTGGGTTTGAAGAATGTTTATATTAGAGCGAACGCTGGTCTTCTCTCATCTGTGTGTCGTGCGTGAGGTTGATGGCTTTCTGATGGGCATGTCGGGGAGCCACATGCTCGTTTGATGCCAGGCCTCCCAGGCAGTAAGCAAATCTTCTGCAGGGGCCAGAATGAGTGAGCATTGCTGCCAGAGTTCGGCACTGATGTAGGTCTACATGAGGTCATTCAAAAGCTCTTGTTAAGAGTTTGCAGCCTATTATACCACCTGAAGAGTGTCTTACATTATTGTTCAGGCTGGGACTGTGTTACAGTAGAGTTTTAACAGGGTATTGGAGGGGGAGCAACAGCCTGTTAACTCTCTATAGTCTCTACATTCTCAGAAAAAAGTACTGTACAAGTACGTTATTGTAAATAAAGGTAAAACCGTGGTTTTAAAGTCCAGTTGGGTTCCCTAAGGGTACATTTACATTCTCTTCTCCATAAGGAGAGGCAAATGTTTTTAAGGTTTCATTATAGGACTGTGTAAAATAAAACAACATATTATAAATCCTGGAGATCCTACAATTAATATAGAATAATGTACAGTTATGTTCCCTCAATAAAGGTGATACATACCTTTCAGGGATCCACCAGAGTGACAGCAGAAGGTACCACCACAGTGACAGTTTTTCAGAGAGTGTATGGCAAGAGATTGGAAGTGTGCTGAACTGGTCATCAGGGTCAGTGTTCTGGGTCAGCCCCTTGCATCACTTTTGGCTCTTGCAGCGTGAGATCTGACATGGTTCTGTTTCACGGTTCCCCAGCTGCTGTGTTAAAATTGAAGAGCTTTACTGTGCCCATGCTGCGTCTGGCTGAGGTAAACTCTACATACCTTGAAATCAAAAGTTTGAATTCAAAGCTGGGCATAGGCCATAAGACTCATCTTTTGTGAGGTTCCTTTAGATCATTCGAATGGTGTAATTATGGTCGACAGAAGCCCTATACTAGTGTGTAATTTTGGTTTACGATTCTGTACCCTATGTCGTCAAATGGCAGCCTTTCCTCACAGCAGTGTAAGGCTAAAAGTTCATTGGCTTTTCCATCATTTGATTGCCATCCGTGTGGCATTCCCCCATGCTAAAAAACGAGCTTGAGGACTTAATGATTTCCTCGCTGAGTCCCACCACCTGCTGTGGACAGCACAATGTTTGGTCTGGAGACTCCGCAGAGCGAGGTTTATGGCTAGTTCGCCTGCGCTCCCCTTCTTGTGGGTCTTGCTCATTTGAACGAAAGCCAAGCCCAGTCACACTAGGGCCATAGCGAGATCCGGAGCATATTGTTGTTCATGGCAGCTGAGTGACGGGGAAGTCCGCAGAGTAAAATTGCTCAGTGGTGATGCTGCACTCAGGACATCTGGGCTACATACGGCCTTGATCATTTGTCTTCTTATTCTCTGAAAGTGTTGAATTCTAACCCCTGCATGGACACCCTATGTAAACATAAATACTTGCATCTTAATATACAGCAATCAAAGCACACATGCAAACATCTGACTGCCATTGTCCTCTTCCTTTCTGTAGCTTTTTGTCATGTCCTTCACCTGGGCTCACCAGGAGGCACCCAAGTATGAGCACCATGACCCCATCACCTCTGAGACGTTGCTGTGTGACCAGTGCCCACCAGGCACGGCTGTGGAGCGCCACTGCACTTCCAGTGAGCCGACCGTCTGCGCCGCCTGCCCCGAGAGGCGCTTCGCAGAGCAGTGGCATTGGGGAGATAGCTGCCAGCACTGCACTTCAGTCTGCAAGGAGAGACAGCTCGTCCGGAGGGAGTGCAATAGCACTCACGATCGAATTTGTGAATGCGTAGCTGGCTACCACCTGGTGGTGGAGTTCTGTGTCCCACACACTGCCTGCCCTACAGGCTCAGGGGTCTCCATGCTGGGTAAGAACTCTCTTTTTTTGACAGATGCCCGGTTTTACTCATTACTATATAAAAAAAATCATTACTCCAGAGGAGAGTCCAAACACGTCTATCACCAGAGCTCAGTGTTTCCCTCAGAGTTGTTGTTCAAAGCTTCTCTCACTGGTCTTTGCTCTCAGAGTGCCTCGAAATCAGATTATTCACCTCATTTCCTGAGGCACCCCGGAGACCTAGAACTCAAAACAACCTTCAAAGTCAGTCGTCCTGTGAGTAGAGCTCAAGGTTGGATATACCCACAGTGCCTCTCTCCTCGCTGACTCTTATTTTCCACATTCAATAACCTGTGTCAGCGTTAAGAAAACGAAGGAGGGAGCATATCCTCACAATCTGCAAATGTCTCCCCTTCGTTTTGCCTGGCAGGCGGGGAGACACTTGGCGGTGCATTTGTGTTTGCTTGGGCCAGTGTTAATCAGGCTATACCTTGTTTCAGTGGATGCAGTTGCAGTAAAGTGAGAGCGGGTGAAAGTAATCCCATGCTTCTCTGGCAACAGCTTCACCTTTTGAGTGATTGGTCTATTCATTAGACAGATCAGCATGGATCCCGGTTAGTCTACTGGCTTCCTCAGCCACATCAGCACTCGGCTGGAGTAGTGGGAGCGCCCATGACCTCCTTTTTAAATTTTGGCACGTTGTTGAAAAGTCTCTTAATCAGGACCTTTTTCGCGCTTCGGTACGTGTTCGTCTTGATATTAATCTCCAGCCCAACGAGTCTGCGACATGGAGAGGGGATTTAAGCTGAAGAATATAGACTGTTTTTTTAATTTTGTGATAAGTGATAAGGATAAAATCACGTTTGGATTTGTAACATATGAATGAGATCTTGTGCTGCAGTTTGATGAAGTAAATACTTTGAGCTCCATAAGATGGCGACAGAGATCTTTTGCGTGGGGTTATTTCTAGCAGAATATTATTACTATTTGTTTCTTTGCTTTTGCTTATTTTGATCAAAGTAAAATATAGGTGACCCTCACTTCTAGTCCAGTGTTGAAAATGATTCAAAGCTGATCAATTCGATTGAGGGTCTCCAGGGTTTTCCAGTGGCTAAAATCTTTTTGACAGTAACTATGTAGAAAAGGTCTTTTTTGCTCAAAATCAGAGAAGTGTATATGTTGATTGAATTCAGGCACAAATGAGTCCGAGCGTAGGGATCTGAGCCACGTTGACAAATGAGATGGCCTTATTATTTAGGTCAGATAACCTACTAAAAGAGCTCCAAGGAAGGACAAGCAGTCACCAGTTGATACGACTGTGGGTGTACCCAGGGCTCATTGATGCAGTGCTGCCTCAGAGCCGTTTTCTCCCGCTTCCAAATTTGACTGTTTGTTCACTCGATGTCTGATATAATCCCACCCCTCGACAGGTGTATTATCAGAAATAACTGATTTAGGGGCACATTGTGCTAGCAGAGGCAGGTGTTACACGTTATTTTCCACCTACATTTTCACTTGAAGTGAGTCATTGTGGGGAGTCTGACTAAGCGTGGGGAATGCCTGTTTCATCCTTTATTTAGCAAAAAGAGGAACTCGAGTGCTCTGTCCACCTGCTGCTCTTGAACGGTTGAGATAACTAACGCTGCATGTATTTGCATTTTAAACCCCAGACTGTCAATAACAAACTCAGATGTTTCCCTAGCAAATGATTGACCTCTGTCAGTTGTGTTTATAAAACAATAATAAACTAGGTAATTGCATGAGATTTTAAATACAAATATATTGTGTGTGTTGTGTTTCAGGCACGCCTGACAGCGATACTGTGTGTGAGAAGTGTCCCCAGGGGTATTTCTCCAGTGTAGACTCACCCACGGAGCCATGCCAGCCCCACCGGGACTGCTCACAGCTGGGCCTGAAGACCCTGAGATCGGGTACAGCCAGCCAGGACGCGATGTGTGAGAGCGAGCACGCTTTTGACTGTTCCAATCAGCACACAGACTGCCACAACGGTGAGCTCAGCCACAGCCCAGACACACTTCCAAAGTGTTTAAACAGGGATGCTCATTTAGGACGGGTTTACCTGTAGGGACCTAACTGAACGAATACGGGTCGCAAAAAGATTAGAGTAGTGTTTACATAATGTCAACTGATCGTGTTTTCTAGAGTGACATGCCCTTTGACACATATTGCCCCACTTTCCTAGAGCAGACATATAACACGTCCTTTTTACACAGTCTGAAATAGTATCTGTTTTCATAAGTCCTTTCAGATTTGTCTTTCATCTGATCCTGTCATTCATTTTGATCCAACTCCTTACAGACTCAGTAACTTAATATGTGGACATTAGGATTTGTATAATATGTGTTTGCATTTGCATTAAACACGTTACCCACTGATACTGTTGTTACAAATAACCAAATAAATCACAAGGCACATGAACGAAAACGCATCATCAGTATCTTAAGGTATTGTACCATCGTTAAAGGCTAAGCACCACTTAATGGACCTCCATGAATATTTGACATTATTGTAGTTACTGACAGATATAAGTATGAATTAAAATGAAAATAGCTGCTTAATTTGCTTTAAAACTGACAATTTTATTAAATTGACGGAAAAACCCGAGCTCGCTACGGAAATTCTCGAACGCCACCGTGACGTCACTGGTGGACAACAGCCGAACAACGCCGCGGTAAAACACCGTTATGACTGACTGTTATGACAGTATCTAGCTAAATAACCAACATTATTCATGACAATAGCCTAGCAATAAGCTAAACTCAAATGTAGAGGTACCGTTATTCTTGTAAATGTGATCGAAGTCGAACTCGAATTCATCCGACACTATAAACCTCCGTAATGCAGCTACGTAGCCGAGTATAATCTGAGACACCGAGTTTAGCGAGTCAAGCTAACGTTAACTAACACCAACTAAAACAGGCGAAGTGAGTGTCCTCACCCTGTTTACCTCCATGTTACAGAGGCTCTTGAACACCTTTCGTTGGTGTCCTTACATGCCCATATTGTTGGAAAAGCGCCAGTGAAATGAGCTACAGATAACGGAGTGAGCGGAGGGTCCTTTCCAAAGTGTCCGTTTAAAGTGGACAAATTTAGTCCATTTTCTGGATATTTTGGGATCTTTGGGTCATTTGTTCACAGATGTCCCACTGTACATTGAATGATTGCAGCCAAAAACAACACACCTTTTCCTCATTTTACATTAAATTAAGTGCAGCTTCTAGAGTGTTGTCCACCATCTACGTCACAGGCAAGACGCCTATTAGAGTTTCCCAACACCGTGGGGGGGGGGGACCAACGGTCTTTTAAACCTTATTCCTTCAATTAGTAAGAAATAACATGTTTTCCGACGATCAATAAACACAAGTTAGGAACTCAAACTCCACTGTATTTATTTGTTTGACACTTTCATAGAGCTGCTGATTAGCCTTTAATGCTCAGGGCCACTCATAGACTCAGGTGCTTCCATCATCAATATTCTCTAAAAATCTATGAATGGACCCCAAACATTATAAAAAAGATGAATATTTACCTCTGATGGCAGAATGTTTTTCTAATGCTAGAATTTTAGAGTTCGCCATGACGTGGGTCTTTACCTGGAGCACTGGTTTGATTCCACGATAAAGCCATAATTCTGTTGGTCAGTGATATATATCCATTTAGAAAAAAAATAGTTGTTGAACCTGTTTAATTCTATAATTAATTGGAATTGGTTCCAGTTGTATGTGTGATTATGTATGGGGTACACACTCCCTGCTTTCCAGAAGTTTCTAGTATGATTACACTGCCGAAGACAGTGGAAAAGTGTGCCTTTTTCTTTGCCACATTTGGTACATACCTCCAGGACAGCACTGTATTATGTGTTAAGACTTTCTGAGGTTGTATATGTACACTTTTGTTTTGTTTTTTTTTACTTTTTAAGACTGTTAGTGATGACAAGTTGCTGCATCTGAGCTTTGCCATGAGGAATCATTTACAGAGCGATGTCATATCCTTCACAATTTACAAAGGAAGCTGAGTCAGAGGACAGAATCATTTCAGGAGAATTCCTCACCCTGGGAGGATGTTAAGACTTAGCTCTTCATTTTACACTGTGCTGCTTTGTGTGCTGTTCAGTCTGAGATACTTTACTTTCATGCTCTTATGCTATCCAGATATTTACATACTTGCAGTGTCTCCGTGGAGATTTGGAGATTTAGAAAATTTATTTTAACACTTGATTCTGGGAAAATACATCGTTTTAAAATAGAGATATTGAACGTGGATGTATTTCTTTTAAATACATTTTCAAATGGACAGTACTAATATTACAATACAAAGCTTTTTGTTTTGTGCAGAAGTGTATTAGATTAATATTAAGAAATCCACGATTATTCACTGTCTGTGTGGAGTAGATATGGGCACTTTAGTCCAGTCTAATTTTCAGTTTTTCACAGCATTATTAAAGTTATTCTCAAATCATATCAGATGATTTGTATAGTGCTTTTTACAAACGATGGTGCGCTTAATGGAGGCGAGGCTGATTTGCCACATTACAGTGCACTGTGTGAAACTGAATTAGTAAAAATATGCATAGGTTTCAGTAATCGAGAGTGATTCATCTTGCTTTTGGCCTGAATCAGGCCTGAGAATTTCTAGAGAACCTTCAGAGTATCAGGTCCTGGAGCAGTAATTCACACATGCAGCTCACAGCGGGAGATTTTCTGCCTCAGGCGCACTCTCTCAGGGGGAAAATGAACCACATGCTTTAGGCGTGGGTCATCGCCTGGGCTGTCCGTGCAGGAGAAACTCCAGAACATGTCCTGCGCCCTTCTCACTTGCACTGACTCTGACTTCACCTGGAGTCTTTACTAGGGCGCGAGGAGGATAAAGCCTGGGTAAACTCCGGAACATTTCTGGATTGACGTGCATGTGTGAAAGGGGCAATAAATTATTGAAAAATCTACAGATTGTACATTTTAATGTAAAACAAGAAATAAAAATCTGATATGAATAAGCTCTATTCCCAAAATGTAATCACAGATGAGATGTAAAATTCATTCATTCATTCATTGTCTGTAACCCTTATCCAGTTCAGGGTCGCGGTGGGTCCAGAGCCTACCTGGAATCATTGGGCGCAAGGCAGGAACACACCCTGGAGGGGGCGCCATTCCTTCACAGGGCAACACACACACACACATTCACTCGCACACTCACACCTACGGACACTTTTGAGTCGCCAATCCACCTACCAACGTGTGTTTTTGGACTGTGGGAGGAAACCCACGCAGACACAGGGAGAACACACCACACTCCTCACACAGTCACCCGGAGGAAACCCACGCAGACACAGGGAGAACACACCACACTCCTCACAGTCAGTCACCCGGAGCGGCAAATTAACCCACAACCTCTAGGTCCCTGGAGCTGTGCGACTGCGACACCTACCTGCTGCGCCACCGTGCCGCACGAGACGTAAAATTTTCTTTTGTAAATCCTTTTAAATCCATCAAAAAGGAAGGTAATCCCATCTTCCACAAGTGAACACAGTGGAACAAAAGTGAGCAGAGGTTTAACTCGAATGATTTTAGACAATGTGTGAAAGGACGTTTTATATTTAACAGACTGTTTTAAAAAATGCAATTATCAACACAATTGCGTGTCCCTGGGTGGTCAGCCATATGGTATATCTGGGCTTTGCCAAACCTGATGAGAATTATGTATCCCAGGAATGGTTCAGTCCTTCATTCGTCATAATAACACGACCTGCCATATTTTTAAGTGTTTTCATTATCTGGGCAAGTTTATGAAACTAGTAAATCATGTTATTCTTCTCTGACGAGTGCAGTCCAACTCAGTGAAAGATGAGTTTACGTTAAAAATTCCTTGTTGAGTACAACATCACAACATGCAAAATTTGTATATTCAAATACAGCTTTGAAGTTTCTTTTCCAAATGTAACGTAAATGACAGGCTGCTGTGATTTGTGTCTATATCCCAGATTCCTTAAAGGTTAAAACACTAACGAAACACGTGCTCGTGTCTCCTTTAGGGCGTTGACATACAGCTCTACCACTTCATGTCATATTCCACATTTAAATATCTTAGAAGGTCAGGGTTCAAATTCATTCATTCATTGCTTCTTTTGTTTTTATGTTCTCTCCCGTCACCTTTGCTCTTAGACATCACCCTGTGCGAGGAGGTCATATTCCAGTTCCTGTCATCGCCACCGCTGGCTTCTGTTCCAGTGGAGCGCTTGCTGGAGAGCCTGCCCGGTCGCAGGGTAGACTGGAAGAGTGTGGAACAGCTGAAGAAGACCTGCAGCGCCGAACATCAGGCCTTGCATCTGCTGCGTCTCTGGAGGGAGAAGAATAAAGATCAAGATAAGCTGCACACTATCATCCAAGGTTAGAGGATGAGTTTTGAAAAGACATGTTTCGTGTGTGTGGTGGCATCCCTACTGATCCCTGTTGTTGGGTTCAGTTCCATTTTTGGGTCACTGTCTGTGAGGAGTCTGGTGTGTTTGCTGCACATCTGCGTGGGTTACAGTCGAAACACTTTGTGGTTAGGTCATTAGACGGGCAGTAGTGTCCAACAGTGTGAGTGACTGGATGAGTTCAGGGTGTGCTCTAGACCCACCGTGACCATGAACAGGATGAAGCAGACACAGAAGATGAGTGAATACATGAGTTAATTCTATATAGAGCAACTGCATATGTTGGTTGTTTCAGATACTTGTCTAGTCACTGTGTTTACTGACCCTGCTTACATGCTTATTTTTACACAATAAACTGCGTCAGTAGCAGTTCAACTTGACCTCACATGCAGTGGTTGATGGTTGGCTCTGTATTGAGCACAGAATTAAATGCTTTGGAGGCACACGTGGTATTTGGAATGACCTTTTTTAAAGGTCATCTTGAAATGAAATGAAATCATCATTTGAGGAACATTTTAGTGAGAATTTTGCTAAGTCACACTTCTTATGAATGCTGCCTTCTTAGGAGTGAATCAGCAGCTTTGTGAATCCGGCTTCCTCAGTGTGAATGGTGTAAATACAAGAGAGCGAGGTCTCAGCTACCAACTGTCTTTTTCCTAATGCATTAAGTGGTTAGTTTCTTGTTAAAGAAGATTAAAAGCAAATTTGCCTTCCTTCAACAGTAACAAAATTCTGACCGTCCCCTAATTCCGGCCACTGCTGTATATGGTGCAATTCCGCTCTCTCTCTTTGCTAATCGCATTGGGTAAAATAATAAGACGTAAGTTCAAGCCTTAGTAGGGCATTTAAACATCAGTTTTGCAGGAAATCACATATTTAAACAATATTTAAGTATCTCTAACAGTGTTGTAATTCTTTGTGTGCAAAACTGCATGTCGAACACAACACATTTCCATTTCGTGACAGATATTTCCCTCAGTCTAAAAGTTAGCTTAGCGGTTAGCTTCCTTTTCTCTGAGGGGAAAATGTACCGCCATTTTAGTCCTTACATGTAGAGTACGGCTACCAACACAGGACAAACGTAATCTCATTGTGAACCTCTCAAAACCACTGAATGTGGTAGCAACTGTCTTGTTTGACTGTCACAAGCAGGGGGGGTGGCCGAAGTTAGGGGGCGCTAGTAATCTTAGCAGTATTGGCACTTACTTAAACAAAAGCGTTTTTATCTAAAAACACATTTTCTTTCAAAGCCAAGCAAGTCTTGGACTTTAATCTACACACATTTGACTCCTGAAAAATGTTGATTTGAGTGAGTAAAATACTTCTATTTATTTACAGTTAGCTAAGATTTCCAATATTGTAATTAAAGTGGCCGGAACTTGGGGTAATTACGCTAACAGCTAATCTGCTACATGCTACAGAACATCTCATGCTTCACAGAAAACTGCAGACACACAGAGTATTCAGCCAGCAGAAGTTTCTGTTCTGTGAATACCCACTGATAGCATCATAGCACTTATATACTCCAAGTTCAGATAGATTTGGATAGGGGCCTGACTTCAAGGAAATGCATCAGGAACCCCCTGAGATCTTTTTATCTATATCACAGGAAAGGTATTTCAAAACCTTTGTTATCATTAACAATGAAATACTTGTTACTCATGTAAAAAAAAAATAGCCATAGAAAGTTCTCAAGAAACGTAAGGGTTATTTGGAAGCGGTGAACTGGAGCAGTGCTGCTTCCCAGACTGAAGTATGATGAGTTCATGAAATGATGAAAAAATGCGGAAAGAGAACTCAGGCCCAGGGCTGATTTACAAAGTTGGGTTGTTCTCGAGGTCGACAACAATCTGGCATCTCAAGGAAGACTTTTTTTTTTAGAAAGAGGATGTGGTTTGAATAAAGTTACGCAATGTGAATCCGAAAGTTTTTTTTACTTTTTCTGAAAAGGACATGAATCAGAAATGTTGTTTAAGCCTTAATTGTGCTGAACTTTCCTGAAGCTACAATCTGAATTTAGCAAAATTCTGTGAGGAAACACATGCTTGAGCCCACACTCCTGAGGCTGGTTAGGGAACACTTACAGAACCGTCGGAGTTGGTGATGGCTTGTGTAATTGGATTATTTTAAAATATTTTTACATATTTTTCAGGAATATTTTAATACAGTGCTTATACACAGGTTTGGTTACATGTAAAAAAGGGATGTGATTAAACTACAAAATAAATGCTATAAAAACTATAATCCAGCACAGTTACTGAGAAAATGGAGCTGAAGTATACGAGCTGTACCGGCTGAGGAGGAACGTAACGTTAGCATTTATTTGTTTAACAAAAGACTGACCTCCTTTCTTTGTGTCAATTCGAAATCACATGCAAAAAATTGTGGAGTGCAGCCGCTTTGCAACAGGCTTTGTATGACACAGGGAATGTATTTTACAATCGTAAACACACACACACACACACTTTTTTTTGAGTCGCCAATCCACCTACCAACGTGTGTTTTTGGACTGTGGGAGGAAACCCACGCAGACACAGGGAGAACACACCACACTCCTCAGAGACAGTCACCTGGAGGAAACCCACGCAGACACAGGGAGAACACACCACACTCCTCACAGACAGTCACCCGGAGGAAACCCACGCAGACACAGGGAGAACACACCACACTCCTCACAGACAGTCACCCGGAGGAAACCCACGCAGACACAGGGAGAACACACCAACTCCTCACAGACAGTCACCTGGAGGAAACCCACGCAGACACAGAGAGAACACACCACACTCCTCACAGACAGTCACCCGGAGCGGTACTTGAACCCACAACCTCCAGGCCCCTGGAGCTGTGTGACTGCGACACCTACCTGCTGCGCCACCGTGCCGCCATGGTGTAACGTGTATGACATATTGTGGCTCAAATGTAGGCTAGCTTTTTAGCTTAAGCTAATAGCTAATCTGGGTGTAATTCAATAATTTGTGGTGATTTTTGGACATTTTCATATATTGCCATAAATTAGTGTCTGACAAACGATGCCCTACAAATTTCCAGGTAGAAGAGAATGAAGTAAGAATATAGTGCAACAAGTTTTAAATCTTGTTTTAAATGAAATCACGTAGTTCTGTCCATGGCTAACTCCTCTTCCCTGTTCTGTTCCAGGAGTGAATCACTGTGAGAGGAAGGTGTCTCGCTGCACCGGGCTGAAGAACGTGACGTTGGTGGATCTCCTGGCTCTGGTTGACAGCCTCCCTGGAGAGAAGGTGAGTGAGGAGGCGGTGCGGGAACTGGCGCTCTCCTGCCCCACGCACCGCTACATTGTTCAGCTGCTCCACCTGTGGAAGGTTCAGAACGGTGGTCAGGACATGGCCAAGGCTCTGACCTACAGCTTGCGCAAGCTGCGAACGCAAGGAACACCGCGACCCCTGCTGAGGACTCTCAAACGCATCCTCCGCGTCATCACCGCCTCGTCTGTGCAACGCGTGTATGAAAAAATGATCACCAACATGCTCCAGGACAGTTCATGCTTCAAATCTAAACCCTACAATGACTGATCTCCCGGAAGCACAGGAAGGACGGCTGAAATGAAGAACTATTTAATTGCGTAGGAGTTGTATATAATTTCACTTTTGGATGAAGACTTGGACTGAAGGGGTGGGCGGAGTTCTGTTTGGATGTTTTCAGTTGAGGTGATGAGAGAAGAAAATATTTTTGTGGCCTGTTTTTATCGTCTT
Source organism: Hoplias malabaricus (assembly GCF_029633855.1). NCBI lineage: Eukaryota > Metazoa > Chordata > Actinopteri > Characiformes > Erythrinidae > Hoplias > Hoplias malabaricus. Next base: position 41,831,472 of record NC_089809.1, read on the forward strand.
TTCTCGGACTGAAGCTCCAAACGAAAGAATGTCTTTTATGAATGTACAATACACTAGAGTTTTATTTAATTATTATTGGTGTGTTTCAGGTTTGTGTTTATCCAAATTTGAAATTTTTATAATATTTCTATTTATCAGTTGTCAGAAAACTGGACTCTAATGTTATATTTCATATTTGAAAGCAAGTTTTATTCTTTTAAGTGGCATTTTTACATTAAACATTTACATTTTACATCATAATAATACCATAACAACAACAATCGCCGTGCCAGTCTAGACCGGGGCACTCAGGAGGTCCACTGACCAAATGCTGATCTGTTTCAGCGGTTCTCTCTACAAATGTAGTCAAAAAACACTTTTTACAAAATTCAGATGTGTCCTCACCTCGCGGTTTGCGCTGGACACCTGTCTAATGTGTTTAGGAAGCCCCAGTGTCTGTAAAGGAGATACAAATACAGCCTGGTTCCAGCTGGAATGGTGGGCTTGCGCTCTCTCTCTTTCTCTTTCTCTTTCTCTCTCTCTCTCTCTCTCTCTCTGCTCGTGGCAGAGGGGCATCTGGAGTTTTTAGAAAATGGAGAAAAGTCCAAATGTTGAAAAGCACAAACTGAGATAAGGATGTTGCTCTATTCCTGCTCCAAAGGAGGATAATATTGACTTATTTTTGCTCCCTGTGTCTGTGTGGGTTTCCTCCTGGTGACTGTCTGTGAGGAGTGTGGTGTGTTCTGTCTGTGTCTGCGTTGGTTTCCTCTGGGTGACTGTCTGTGAGGAGTGTGGTGTGTTCTCCCTGTGTCTGCGTGGGTTTCCTCCGGGTGACTGTCTGTGAGGAGTGTGGTGTGTTCTCCCTGTGTCTGAGTGGGTTTCCTCCGGGTGACTGTCTGTGAGGAGTGTGGTGTGTTCTCTCTGTGTCTGCGTGGGTTTCCTCCGGGTGACTGTCTGTGAGGAGTGTGGTGCAACTCAAAAGTGTCCGTAGGTGTGAGTGAGTGTGTGTGTCTGTGTTGCCCTGTGAAGGGTGTATTCCTCCAGGGTGTATTCCCGCCATGTGCCCAGTGATTCCAGGATTCAGCTCTGGACCCTGAACTGGATAAGGGTTACAGATAATGAATGAATGAATATGTTTCAAAGTTTGTAGTTCTCTCTGTTGTCTAAATAACTCCAGATGCCTTTTCTCTGCCATGAGCAGAGAGAGAAATCCTAGCACACCATCCATTCACTGACACTGAGGCTTGTTAAACCCATTCGAGCACAAAAACTGACAGGAGAGCAGCAAATGGTGAGAAAACCTCCTGAACCTGAACCTCTCAGTTCCTGAGAAGGACCAGATCCAAACACCTTCTCTCCATAATTACACCCCCTTTAAAATCCTTCCTCTCCTCTCACCTTCCTGTGACGAACATTCGCACCTCACCACCACCACCACCACAGCTCCTCCACGTTCACGGCCTTGGCTCAGCAAAGGTGTCGGCTTCAAGTCTCATCAACTGAAGCCCCGGTCTAGACATTAGCTGTAAATATCCGTCTGAATCGACAGACCATATGATAGTGCCATATTTATGTCAGGATACAAGTAAACGCTTCTATAACCAAACTCAAATATACCGTTCTGTCTCAAAGCTGTTTTGGTGTTCTTGGTATAGCATGTGGGGTTGAATATTGCACCCTGTTTTCTTTGTTAATTATGGGATGTTATTTTCTCTGTTGTTATTTGTGCTCACAGTCAAGTTCGTATTTCAAAGAACTGGGAAACTCCTTGATGCTTCTCCTTTCCTTTGCTCTCTTGGTTCTACATTTTCTCCTTAACTCAGTGTTTCGAGTGTATTTCTGAAATCTCATTGTAAATATCACTTTCTGCATATGGTTTGTATTGAAAATTGCATGACTCAGTAGTGTGTGCTAGGGATGTGCGGTGTTCACGTTTTTTCATGTTGTCGTACTGTCACAAGCCATTAAGACGATATGAGGATGGGGTGCTAAACTGGCGACTACGGTGGGCTCGTTGGTTTGTATTGTTTTCCACATTTTCAAAGCATGACATCACCATTCAGTGCGCCCCCCCCCTCCCCCTGTGGCTCTTATAAATGCACATGAATGAACTCATTCGGCAGTGTCCTGACGAGACAGACACAGCACAGAAAGTTGACCGACCGAACTCCTCATCGTTTTAAAACACTTTCATTTTCAAATACTGTCCACATTTCTTTTTTTTTTTTATAAATACCAGGGCGTGCTGTATTACCATTAAACTGCCCAACCCTAGTGTGTGTGCACAGTTTCCCTTTTTCTATATCGGAGATCTTTAACGTCACATCGATTTGAATACTGGAAGAAAGAGTGGTTACTTTCGCCTACGTGCTTGTAATTAGTCAAAATGGCCTAATAAGGCTGAAAGTGGCTGTTGGAAACAGGAACATCAGTCTCACGGTGTCAGATGCTAGGGGATAGTGGTCTGCGCTGAAACCAGGTTTCCTCGTAACATGGCCAGGGGTGATATTTAGAAAGAGGAAACTGCTTTGGGACCAGAACCAATGGGTTACATCCACCCAACAGCTTCATGACTGGTGAGCGGCTGACTCATGCCTCTGCTTGTAAAGTGGCTGACTCACTAAGCGTGTTAGGGACTAGTTTCTCTTTTATAGAGCCTCAAGCAGAGTGAGGGCAGGAATTCTTGGTGAGTAATTTGTAGTGATTTTTTTTTCTTCTTAATCACAGAAATCCCATAAGGGTCAGCCAGGAGACAAGCTCTGTAGGAGTGCCCCCTCACTGGGTAATACCAATGGTGCTTCTCCATTAAACGGTGGTTATTTCTACTTGATTTTGCTCCACTCTACTCTCTGAGCGTCTGGTTGGGTGGTACGTTTACTTTGGGACTGAACACGGCTCTGTGCCCCAGGTTCGGGAAGAAGCAGTAGTCTCGGAAATAAGTTAGCGCTGGATGTCTGCATTGTGTCACGTTAGAGTGACAATTCTCTCCAGCCAATCAGCTCTCTGCAAGGTTTACACATCACCGTTAAGTCCCTACTTGGCTCACTTTGAACCAGGAGACAGCAGACTAAAAATAACCCCTAATTCCAGGTTCCAGGTGTCAGATTTGCCTAAAGGAAAAGCAATAGCGCCAACGGATACGAGTGGAAAAATGCCAGAAGAGTCTAGGAAGGATACGAGACATTGAACCGATCATTGCTGGAGGAATTGCATATTTTTTAAATGTTGAAAGCAAACCCTGGTTGTGACTCTTAAAATTCTGTATCGTTCCTGTAAAAGTCCCCGTGATTTTCTAAAATACGCAATAAAAGGAGGTCAGAGACGGAAAGTCGTATAAACTGTGTGGACTTCCTTCACTGAAAACTAAATCCTACTCCGCCATTTCCCTTAAACCCTAACATTTACATGGCCCTGACCATATATTTCCACACCTTTAAAGCCACTTCACCATCGCAGGACACTTGGGGCTGTAAATCCGTGCAGAGTTTACAGCCCGTCTCCTCCCTTTGTGTTCGTTTTAGTAACGGTAAACAGAAGCTTATTGTCTCGCGTAATTTCCCCACTGTAATTATGGTCATTAGGCAAGCCTCACGTGCTGGACATAATGAGAGGCCTTGGCCTTCACACGCGCTGTGGCTGTGCCGCTCAGGTAAATATTGCTTGGGCTCTACTCGCTGGCTTCTGTTGATCTCCACACAGCCGCTGTGCTGGGGTTTGTGTTTGTGCTGTTGCTGAAACCAGCATGAGCTGGACGTGGATCAGAAAGCTACGCCTCTGTCAGTGCTCTAAGAAAAGGACTTCTCCAAACAAACTTGGGGAAATCTCTGCAGCACACACACACATCTGGCGGGATCCTTGCAGCAGAGGGTTTGGGTAATTTGGTGGTAGTCACTGTGAAAGGAAAACCGTAAGGAGCTTTGGGATGTGACTGTTGTCACATGACTGTGGTCCCGTCGACAGACCTGGAGAAATCACTGACCTTTCAGAGGTTCTTTTTTTAGTCTTTTGTAACGCGAGATGTGACCTCGACAACGCAGAGGCAGTAGACTGCTGACTGTGAGGAAGTACTTCTATCATCACAAACCTTTTTGTTGCGCCGTTATAGTACGGAAGTTCGTCTGACCTTTAAATCCGCCTTTGTGTGGGTGGGTGTGTGTTTGTGTGTCTTTACGCACGCGTGAATCTGATCAGCTGAAGTATGAGTAATGGTTCTGTCGAAGTGAGAGCGGACGGCACACAGAGAACTAAAAGTGTCCTGGAAAAGGGACGCACCACAACCTCAAGCCACTGGTAATAGTTCCTAATTTAGTTCAAAGAGCTTCCGAACTGAGTGACTGTTCAAATAACCTTTCTGTGCGCAAGTCAGAGACCACACTTCATTCATTTCACTTCCAGTCAGAAAAGAGCTGAGAGCACATCGTTGACTGAACATTACACAGAAATCTCAAAAACTCAGATTTCTCAGCATTTATTACAGCTTCCTGTGCTTTGCAGAGACTAGAATGGGTCTTTTCCCAAATGTCAAAAAAGCCCTAAGATCCTAAGAACTTGAGGCTGTTCACCCCAGAGAATTCCAGCAATCCAGTGTTTATTTCTTGAAATCTACGCTAGGCCTGGTATCGATACACTGTCCTAGAAATGTTATTAAACATTGTAGTCTTTTAAATACAGGAGGTCCTCGGGTTACGTCAGTCCCGAGTTACGATGTTTCGTGGTTACGACACATCTCCCATTTACTGTATAAAGTCTTGTTTCGACTTAAGTGGTTTTGCGACGTAAACGTCGTAACGTGAACTTCGTGTTTGGTGTGTGCGGCGCGGCGGAAGAATGCACGGTTACGCGGCTTGGGACCGAGGAGGACGGCGTCACCCCGGTCGCATTGTACGCCATTTTAGCTAGCTGCTACGTCCTTCTCTCTCACGTGTGTTTGATTTTGTGAACGTTTTGGCCTTCATTATGGCTCCCAAGCGTAAGGCAGACTCTTCTGATGGAAGTCCATCACCATGGAAGTGAGATTAGATAATCATAAAGCGATTCGATAAGGGGGAAACAGCGACAAACGTTAGCTGGTCGCTTGGACTTAGTCGATAGGATAAGTGCTTACAGTATGTTATTTACGTACAGTATGCACGTATGTTCCGACTTACACCGAAAATCGGTTACGACGCAACGTAGGAACGGATGTAAGTCGAGGACCCCCCTGTACCATCTAAAATAAATATAATAGCATAAATAATTGGTTACATACCGTTAAAAAGCAATTCACTTTTAGTAAACACATAGTGATTAAGAATATCTTATGTTTACATTTCTAAAATAAAATCATATAACTAAAAATTTACCACTGTTTTTATTCAAATCCACATAACAGCTCTGGAACAGAGAGATCTGAGTGGCCAAAATATTAGTGACATACATTTGTGTGTAAAGTATCCCTCCTGTAAACACAATGGGCAATACTGAGGTAAAAACTGAGGCATCATGAGTCAATAATACAATGATTGTGACAGCCCTAATTTACCCATCCTTTCAGACCCATAGTGTTGAGTTGTCATCTCTCAGTGGAAGGGTGTTACCAGCGTAACTGGTCGTGATGAAAACCAGCATGCATTGTGTTTTAGATTCATGGATTGTAGTCAAACAGCACACACACTGTCTGAGTGACCAGCTGAACCAGATCAACACTAAACCAGAGTGAACCGGCTTAGACCAGCACAGGGCTTTTATTGGTTTGTTTGTTTGTTTTTTTCCTGGAGGGAAAACGACTACATTATGAAATACCTTGCTATGGATGTGTCGGCCAGTACCTGACACATACAGAGAAGTACAGAGTATGTTTTGTCTGGATTTTTATTTTTTTATATAATTTTATGTGCTCTAAACATTACATACAAAACAAAAACACTGCCGCCTGCTGGTTCTAAACATATTTATGTGAGGAAACGTATCCCATGTGGTTCATGTCCTCACAATGAGTGAGTGAGTGAGTGAATGACTGAGTGAGTGAGTGAGTTAGAAGCCAGACCCATGAGGTTTTTCACATCTAAAAATATATCAGATGCTGGTTGTTACTGGTTGTTTGGACAGTAATTAAAATGGACTATCACCTCCACCATTTAGAAATCAACACACAATTTCACATCAAAACACTCTCCATGGGTTTGTTTTCATCTCATTTATTATATAAAATGTACATTGTCAAAAAATCAGTGTGAATGAGTCAGAGGCTAAAACAAATGGAGATGTTTGGAAGAAAACCATGTTAAACCACGTTAGTCTCCATCTTGGGATCGTTAGATACCATACTGAGATATTTAGACTCCATCTTGGGATCTTTAGATGCAATACTGAGATATTTAGACTCCATCTTGGGATCTTTAGATGCAATACTGAGATATTTAGACTCCATCTTGAGACCTTTAGATGCAATACTGAGATATTTAGACTCCATCCTGGGATTTTTAGATGCAATACTGAGATATTTAGACTCCATCTTGGGATTTTTAGATGCAATACTGAGATATTTAGATGCAATACTGAGATATTTAGACTCCATATTGGGATCTTTAGATGCAATACTGAGATATGTAGACTCCATCTTGGGATCTTTAGATGCAATACTGAGATATTTAGACTCCATCTTGGGATTTTTAGATGCAATACTGAGATATTTAGACTCCATCTTGGGATTTTTAGATGCAATACTGAGATATTTAGACTCCATCTTGGGATCTTTAGATGCAATACTGAGATATTTAGACTCCATCTAGGGATCTTTAGATGCAATACTGAGATATTTAGACTCCATCCTGGGATTTTTAGATGCAATACTGAGATATTTAGACTCCATCCTGGGATTTTTAGATGCAATACTGAGATATTTAGACTCCATCTTGGGATCTTTAGATGCAATACTGAGATATTTAGACTCCATCTTGGGATCTTTAGATGCAATACTGAGATATGTAGACTCCATCTTGGGATCTTTAGATGCAATACTGAGATATTTAGATGCAATACTGAGATATTTAGACTCCATCCTGGGATTTTTAGATGCAATACTGAGATATTTAGACTCCATCCTGGGATTTTTAGATGCAATACTGAGATATTTAGAGGCAATACTGAGATATTTAGACTCCATCCTGGGATTTTTAGATGCAATACTGAGATATGTAGACTCCATCTAGGGATCTTTAGATGCAATACTGAGATATTTAGACTCCATCTTGGGATTTTTAGATGCAATACTGAGATATTTAGACTCCATCTTGGGATCTTTAGATGCAATACTGAGATATTTAGACTCCATCTTGGGATTTTTAGATGCAATACTGAGATATTTAGACTCCATCTTGGGATCTTTAGATGCAATACTGAGATATGTAGACTCCATCTTGGGATCTTTAGATGCAATACTGAGATATTTAGATGCAATACTGAGATATTTAGACTCCATCCTGGGATTTTTAGATGCAATACTGAGATATTTAGACTCCATCCTGGGATTTTTAGATGCAATACTGAGATATTTAGAGGCAATACTGAGATATTTAGACTCCATCCTGGGATTTTTAGATGCAATACTGAGATATGTAGACTCCATCTAGGGATCTTTAGATGCAATACTGAGATATTTAGACTCCATCTTGGGATTTTTAGATGCAATACTGAGATATTTAGACTCCATCTTGGGATCTTTAGATGCAATACTGAGATATTTAGACTCCATCTTGGGATCTTTAGATGCAATACTGAGATATTTAGACTCCATCCTGGGATTTTTTAAATGCAATACTGAGATATTTAGACTCCATCTTGGGATCTTTAGATGCAATACTGAGATATTTAGAGTCCATCTAGGGACCTTTAGATGCAATACTGAGATATTTAGACTCCATCTTGGGATTTTTAGATGCAATACTGAGATATTTAGACTCCATCCTGGGATCTTTAGATGCAATACTGAGATATGTAGACTCCATCTTGGGATCTTTAGATGCAATACTGAGATATTTAGACTCCATCTTGGGATCTTTAGATGCAATACTGAGATATTTAGAGTCCATCTAGGGACCTTTAGATGCAATACTGAGATATTTAGACTCCATCTTGGGATTTTTAGATGCAATACTGAGATATTTAGACTCCATCCTGGGATCTTTAGATGCAATACTGAGATATTTAGACTCCATCCTGGGATCTTTAGATGCAATACTGAGATATTTAGACTCCATCTTGGGATTTTTAGATGCAATACTGAGATATTTAGACTCCATCTTGGGATTTTTAGATGCAATACTGAGATATTTAGACTCCATCTTGGGATTTTTAGATGCAATACTGAGATATTTAGACTCCATCTTGGGATCTTAAGGTACAATACAGAGATATTTAGACTCCATCTGGGGGCAGAAATAGTATTCAATAAAAACAAGTTGGATAAAGCCAGAGGACAAACCAGAGTAAATATCGGTGGAGCTTTCCAAAGATGAAGGACTCTTAAGGGCATAGAAAGCATGGCAAGTGATGCAGAGGTAGCTGTTTTTCTTCTAGACAGGTATTTATATAATTTATCATGTAGGGGCGGCATGTTGGTGCAGCAGGTAGGTGTCGCAGTCACACAGCTCCAGGGACCTGGAGGTTGTGGGTTCGATTCCCGCTCCGGGTGACTGTCTGTGAGGAGTTGGTGTGTTCTCCGTGTTCACCTGGGTTTCCTCCTGGGGCTCCGGTTTCCTCCCACAGTCCAAAAACACACGTTGGTAGGTGGCGACTCAAAAGTGTCCATAGGTGTGAGTGTGTGTGTTGCCCTGTGAAGGACTGGCGCCCCCTCCGGGGTGTATTCCCTGCTTGCACCCTATGAATCTAGGTAGGCTCTGGACCCACCGCGACCCTGAACTGGATAAGGGTTACAGATAATGAAAGAATGAATGAAAAGTGTGTGAGGGGCAGCACGGTTGTGCAGCAGGTAGGTGTCGCAGTCACACAGCTCCAGGGTCCTGGAGGTTGTGGGTTCGAGTCCCGCTTTGGGTGACTGTCTGTGAGGAGTGTGGTGTGTTCTCCCTGTGTCTGCGTGGGTTTCCTCCGGGTGACTGTCTGTGAGGAGTGTGGTGTGTTCTCCCTGTGTCTGCGTGGGTTTCCTCCGGGTGACTGTCTGTGAGGAGTGTGGTGTGTTCTCCCTGTGTCTGCGTGGGTTTCCTCCAGGTGACTGTCTGTGAGGAGTGTGGTGTGTTCTCCCTGTGTCTGTGTGGGTTTCCTCCGGGTGACTGTCCGTGAGGAGTGTGGTGTGTTCTCCCTGTGTCTGCGTGGGTTTCCTCCGGGTGACTGTCTGTAAGGAGTGTGGTATGTTCTCCCTGTGTCTGCGTGGGTTTCCTCCGGGTGACTGTCCGTGAGGAGTGTGGTGTGTTCTCCCTGTGTCCTCGTGGGTTTCCTCCCATGCTCCAAAAACACACGTTGGTAGGTGGATTGGCGACTCAAAAAGTGTCCATAGGTGTGTGTGAGTGAGTGTGTCACCCTGTGAAGGACTGGCGCCCCCTCCAGGGTGTGTTCCTGCCTTGCGCCCAGTGATTCTGGGTAGGCTCTGGACCCACCCTGAACTGGATAAGCGCTTACAGATAATGAATAAATGAATGATTTGTGTGTGTAAAAGTTAATTGTCGTAGTTATGTAGCCAGAAGCTGCTTCTCTGTTTCGCCATCAGCTAACTCTCTGGCTGTGTTTATCTCGCACTGTAGTTTGAGCGAGTGTTCGTCTGTGGTATTTATCTTATGTTATATACTGTGCGTTATGAAAGCTATATATATCTATCTTGGCTTTAAAAAGTACATGAGCTGAGGTGGTGTAGCTCGCTGGCTTATTTGTGTTTATTTATAGATACGACAAAGATTATTCTCTCTGCAGCTCTTCCTGTGTTTACTAATCACTGTGTTTACACAGACGGGTTTCTACAACATCACCTACCCTAGCTTTAATGTGGCAATGTCTCCAAATTCAGGAGACGGCTAACTGCATTAACCAAAGGGAGTTTCTGTGGTAATTCCGGCAGTGAATAATACTCTCAGACATGTTACACTTCCACCACCTTCAAACAGTGGTTATGTTCCCTCCCTGAGAGCACGGAGACAGCGGACCACTGTTGACCCACTGAGGGCGAAGTTGGAGGTCCACTAGTGTTTTCTGGGCGGACCGCTGCTGATTAAACAGAATTTTAGACAAAATGCCACATTTTAGCACTTTTCCATTCACAGCCCAATTTACACTTTTCTCCTTCATTAGGTTCTTTTTGTTATTCTTTATAAATAAGATCAGTAAATAACTTTAATCAGCACAGTGTCGACATTTTTATCATTTTATATCAGTCTTATACTCATTATTATATCTCTCAGAGTTGTTGGTAATATTTGTATTAGTTTGTTTTTCAGAATAAAAGTCTCTGTGAGTGTAAGGTCTGTGTGAGGAGATTATAAATGAGTTATACCCGGTACAGGACAGTAATCTGAGTGGGCCAGCAGTGGTCTACAGTCAGTGGTTTGCTAACCTACTTTGCTAATTACTGATATATGCTCACTGTCTGGGCTCAGACTTCCCATTCCACCTTAAAAGAGGCAGGGCTTGGGACTGAGGTTCCCCACAATAGCAGACGCTCCCATTAAGCTATCTGGCTAAACTGAGAAATGCTGTTTTGTTGACTTCCGGTTTCCTGGGGGACTCTGATTAGACATTCTCTGTTCTCTTATCACTTCCCTAGTTCGGTGGTTCTCAGACGTGGTCCTGGGCTGCCACTGCCCTGCGTATTTCAGAGAAGCAGCTCATGACTGCCAACCCCCTCCTGAGCTGAACTGGAGAAGGTCAGTGGGACTTCGGAACCACTGCTCTAGTTCACGTCATTCACGTGATCAGCGCAGCGCAGGGACTTCCGCCGTGTCCGTCACGCAAGGCTGTGAATGGCCCCAGACCAATGAACCCTTATGGGGAATAACAAAAGAGAAGTGACACATCCAACCCACCGTCACTCGTTACAAAACCACACACAGGTTCCCTCACACACGCAGTCACAATCTGACCTCCGCAGTGGCCTGAGCCTCTCTGGACTGCAGCAGACCATCATGGTGAGTACCCCCGCGCTCTTAAACCTCCCGTCTCATTCCCACACGCATGCGCAGACTGAGACTCTCGTGTGTCCTTCCTTTTGTAGTTGTCGACGACGGCCGTGCTCGCGCTGCTGACGGGCTTCGCCGCTGCGACCGCGAGCCCTCCACCCACCATCGACATCGAGGACGCGGTCACCGGGGGCACGCTCGTGTGCGCGCTCTGCATGCCTGGCACGCGCGCGAGGGAGCCGTGCACGCGCTTCACGCCCACCGAGTGCGCGCCGTGCCCGAGCGGCAGCTACACGCAGTTCTGGAACTTCATGCCCCGCTGCCTGCCGTGCCGCGCGCCCTGCGAGCAGAACCAGCGCGAGCGGCGCGCGTGCACGCCCACCACGGACCGGGAGTGCGAGTGCGCGCCAGGACACTACTGGCGCGCGGAGCAGTGCGTGAAGCACGCGCGCTGCGGCCCGGGGTTTGGCGTCAAACGCAACGGTAAAATAATAATAAATAAATCACATTTTACACGTTATAAACAACACACTAACAGTGATAATATTAATGAAGATAAAAACACTAATGATACAGCAGCTGGAGTATAAACAACACGTCATAATCTAATAACAGTCGTTATTTATTGACGTAATAGAACTCAAATGTGAAAGTTTGGGAACACATTTCCGCACATGTTTCTACTTCTGTTAATGACCCTCAACGCGTAGTGTACAAATGTGGCCCCCAGATGTGGTCCACATGCAGCACCGCTGGCCCGGCTCTCGGTGCTGTGAACTGCACGCGAACCAGATTGTGTCCGACATCTTATAAAAAGTTCCCAGGTGTCACAGGAGAGATCAGACCCACCTCCCAGAGGGTCACGCACAAAGTGACTTAGACACGTGACCCTGACCTGCTGTGTACGTGACCCTCGCGCGCTTACACAAAGAACCTTATTTATGGGACCACAGGTTGGACCAGAGGTCAATTCTGGGTCAGTTTAGGGATTCATTGACCACTGACCAATGGTAGATTAGATTAGACAATAGATTAGAATCCTGGAGCGCACAACTAATAAACACAATAGTGCGGGGAAGGTGCTTGTATCGGACACTTCCTCACTTTAGTTCGCCTTAAATGAGCTCTTTGTGTTAGGAGAAATAGAAGACGAGAAGGTAAAGAAAGGAGGAATACAGAATAAATGGGGCGTACAAAGACAGAGGGTTGGTGTAGCGCTGATTAGAAAATAGATGCCTTTATAGTGAAGTTCTTAATACGAAATTAAACTCTAAACACAAACTACTGACACTGATCAGGCAGGACATTACAACCACTGACCAACGGTGGTCTAAAGAGGACAAACAGTGAGTCAGTGAAGGGGTTCAAGTGTTTTCAAACATATAAAGAGGTGTACAGCACACGGAGAAACGAGCAACGTTCCTCCAGGACCAAGGGGCTACACAGAACCACACACTACACAATACAACATACAGTGCACGTGTGCAGTGGTGTGTGCAACGATGCAAATGATTTACAATAATCACATGAGTCATAATCAGTAAACAAGGGAGGGGGACAGTGCAGTAAGGTGTGTCATAGTCACCCAAGGAGATGCTCTGATCAAACTTTGGCCATCACAGTGCGGCTCTTGTCAAAGTGACTAACATCCAGTTCTCCTCCCTCCGACATCGACTTCAACGACTGACTGTTAAATTTTCTGCTCTTTTCTGCTGTATCCCAGTCCTAGACAGGGGCATTGTAACAGGATCATCACTGCTCTTCAATTCATTAGTCAATGGTTTTAATACAGGGGCGGCACGGTGGTAGGTGTCGCAGTCACAGAGTTCCAGGGACCTGGAGGTTGTGGGTTAAAGTCCCGCTCCGGGTGACTGTCTGTGAGGAGTGTGGTGTGTTCTCTCTGTATCTGTTTGGGTTTCCTCCGGGTGACTGTCTGTGAGGAGTGTGGTGTGTTCTCTCTGTATCTGCGTGGGTTTCCTCCGGGTGACTGTCTGTGAGGAGTGTGGTGTGTTCTCCCTGTGTCCGCGTGGGTTTCCTCCGGGTGACTGTCTGTGAGGAGCGTGGTGTGTTCTCCCTGTGTCTGCGTGGGTTTCCTCCGGGTGACTGTCTGTGAGGAGTGTGGTGTGTTCTCCCTGTGTCCGCGTGGGTTTCCTCCGGGTGACTGTGAGGAGTGTGGTGTGTTCTCTCTGTATCTGCATGGGTTTCCTCCGGGTGACTGTCTGTGAGGAGTGTGGTGTGTTCTCTCTGTATCTGCGTGGGTTTCCTCCGGGTGACTGTCTGAGGAGTGTGGTGTGTTCTCCCTGTGTCCGCGTGGGTTTCCTCTGGGTGACTGTCTGTGAGGAGTGTGGTGTGTTCTCCCTGTGTCTGCATGGGTTTCCTCCGGGTGACTGTCTGTGAGGAGTGTGGTGTGTTCTCTCTGTGTCTGCGTGGGTTTCCTCCGGGTGACTGTCTGTGAGGAGTGTGGTGTGTTCTCCCTGTGTCTGCGTGGGTTTCCTCCGGGTGACTGTCTGAGGAGTGTGGTGTGTTCTCCCTGTGTCCGCGTGGGTTTCCTCTGGGTGACTGTCTGTGAGGAGTGTGGTGTGTTCTCCCTGTGTCTGCATGGGTTTCCTCCGGGTGACTGTCTGTGAGGAGTGTGGTGTGTTCTCCCTGTGTCTGCGTGGGTTTCCTCCGGGTGACTGTCTGTGAGGAGTGTGGTGTGTTCTCACTGTGTCTGTGTGGGTTTCCTCCGGGTGACTGTCTGTGAGGAGTGTGGTGTGTTCTCCCTGTGTCTGCGTGGGTTTCCTCCGGGTGACTGTCTGTGAGGAGTGTGGTGTGTTCTCCCTGTGTCTGCGTGGGTTTCCTCCGGGTGACTGTCTGTGAGGAGTGTGGTGTGTTCTCTCTGTGTCTGCGTGGGTTTCCTCCGGGTGACTGTCTGTGAGGAGTGTGGTGTGTTCTCCCTGTGTCTGCGTGGGATATACGTGTATATACGATAAAAAAAAAATAAGCTGATGCTTAATCCGTTTATATTTGGATAATATTTGGAGCCTACCTGGAATCACTGGGTGCAAGGCAGGAACACACCCTGGAGGGGGCACTAGTCCTTCACAGGGCAACACACACTCACAGACACTTTCGACCTTACAATGTGTGTTTTTGGACTGTGGGAGGAAACCCATGCGGAGAACACACCACACTCCTCACAGACAGTCACCCGGAGGAAACCCACGTGGACACAGGGAGAACACACCACACTCCTCACAGACAGTCACCCGGAGGAAACCCACACAGACACAGGGAGAACACACCACACTCCTCACAGACAGTCACCCGGAGGAAACCCACGCAGACACAGGGAGAACACACCACACTCCTCACAGACAGTCACCCGGAGGAAACCCACGCAGACACAGAGAGAACACACCACACTCCTCACAGACAGTCACCCGGAGGAAACCCACGCAGACACAGGGAGAACACACCACACTCCTCACAGACAGTCACCCGGAGGAAACCCACGCAGACACAGAGAGAACACACCACACTCCTCACAGACAGTCACCCGGAGCGGGACTCGAACCCACAACCTCAGGTCCCTGGAGCTGTGACAGAGACAGTACCTGCTCTGCTACCATACCATCCGATCTGTAACTTTTGAGAATGAAATTGAAAAAATGAAGGTGACAAATTACAAAATTAAGAAATGAACTTTAAAAACAGGAAAAGAAAAAAAAAACAGGAGAGAAAAAGTTGTGTAAATTGTGAGCTGAATAAAGAGATTGTGTCCAGAAATTTAGAAAACACACACACCGCTCTGTGAACTCCTCCCTCCAGGCCTCCATTAACCTAAACCAGTCCGTCTGTTAGTTCTAAACTTGGTTGTGTTTTGTCTTTTCTTCAGGAACAACACAAAGTGACACGGAGTGTGCACGATGTCCACGTGGGACGTTCTCTGAGGGGAACTCAGCAAACGCACAGTGTACTCCATACACCTCCTGCAGTGAAACACACCTCAAAGTCCTGCAGGGACAGAGCTGGCACGACCAGGTCTGTGTGACCTGCACTCAGCTCAGAAACGGAGGTATGAATACCATCACCATCCATCGCTGGCCTCGCATTTTATTATTTCAAGTCATCAACACTAGTGTGTGAGGGTATTTTAGCTTTGAAAGTAGCATTCACTACTTAATTGAATGTTAAGTTTGCGGTGCCCAAGAAGAATGGGACCATTCAGAACTAGGTACGAAAGCAAACATCTGTCAGCGTTTGGGGTGCGTCGGTGCCCATGGCATGGGTGGACTTTAAATACATGTGAATGCACCACTGATATTGAGGTGAATTGTGAGATTTATAGACATGTATGCTGCCATTCAGAGCAAAGCCCATGGTTGTTTCAGCAGGACAATGCCAGGCTTCATTCTTCACATGCTACAACAGCACTGACTCTAGATCTGACTCTTATTGAAAATGTATGGCCACCTCATGGAGTGGAGAATCAGACCACAGACTGTTGAGCAGCTCTAGTGTCATTTACAGCAAGAATGGGCAAAAATCCAACTTATAAATCTTCAAGAGTTTGTATCTGTGTCTGCGTGGGTTTCCTCCGGGTGACTGTCTGTGAGGAGTGTGGTGTGTTCTCCCTGTGTCTGCGTGGGTTTCCTCCAGGTGACTGTCTGTGAGGAGTGTGGTGTGTTCTCCCTGTGTCTGCGTGGGTTTCCTCCAGGTGACTGTCTGTGAGGAGTGTGGTGTGTTCTCTCTGTGTCTGCGTGGGTTTCCTCCGGGTGACTGTCTGTGAGGAGTGTGGTGTGTTCTCCCTGTGTCTGCGTGGGTTTCCTCCGGGTGACTGTCTGTGAGGAGTGTGGTGTGTTCTCTCTGTGTCTGTGTGGGTTTCCTCCGGGTGACTGTCTGTGAGGAGTGTGGTGTGTTCTCCTTGTGTCTGCATGGGTTTCCTCCGGGTGAGTGTCTGTGAGTAGTGTGGGGTGTTCTGGCTGTGTCTGCGTGGGTTTCCTCCGGGTGCTCTGGTTTACTCCCACACTCCAAAAACACAATTTGGTAGGTGGATTGGCAACTCAAAGTGTGTGTGTGTGTGTGTGTCACTCTGTGAAGGACTGGCACCTCCTCCAGTGATTCCAGGTAGGCTCCAGACCCACCGTGACACTGAACTGGATAAGCGCTTACAGACAATGAATGAATAGAATGTTCGTCAACACTGACATTTTTTCCTTTGTACATTTGTCTGCTAATAAATGAAACATTTCAGTTTTTATTGCATTTTAGAAAGTGTCCCAGGTTTTCTGTAAATGTGGTTTGTAATAAATGATACCACACTTAGTTCCGACCCTGCAGTGTGATTGGCTGAGAGAGGTACCAGGAGTGCTATTTCACAATAATGTCACTGTGACCGAAGCTTTTCCAATATTACTCCGCAAAATACATGTAACCTAGCAACGACCTCAGCACTTACAAGACAGCGGACGGCTGCCTGGACTTTTTAAAGCAACAGGAACCGGTTGAGCTTCCGTTCACGCATCTTATTTTGAACAACGTAAAGAGTTACGGTGCAGAGCCGTTATACACTTTATGATTTGTGAACTAAAGAAAATCGCAAAGAAAATAAGATACAGAAATATGCTACGTCTGTGTGGTTTCTGTGACTGTGTTCAATTCAAGACAAAGGCCCTCTTTTTTTCAGCAGTCCAACACACTCACTTTGAACTTGAACAGACAGAAACTGGCATCGTTTAGTGTACGACAAAATGGAACCAGGTTGAAAAGCAAACAAACCTAAAACCTAATGATAAACTGAGATAACAAACTGTGGTATTTAATACACTCGAGGGTCATTGCTATAACGTCAGGTATTGGCACTCGTACTGGTGGACGCCCGCAGCACACCAGGGCCAATATCTCACGTTATAGCATGAACCTCGAGTGTATTATGGTTTAAATATATCAGCCCTGCCCTAAATTTTGAACACATTTCTCTGCAGTGTCTCTTCTGGTTCAACACTGCTGTAGGCTGTATATAGAACATTGTCCCAAAGTATGATAATGTCTCATTCAGCAAATCATTCATTCATTGTTTGTAAGCGTTTATCCAGTTCAGGGTCACGGAACCCAGAATCACTGGGCGCAAGGCAGGAACCCACCCTGGAGGGGGCTCCAGTCCTTCACAGGGCAACACACATTCACTCACACAGTCACTCACACACACACACTTACGGACACTTTTGAGTCTCCAATCCACCTACCACACTCCTCACAGACAGTCACCCGGAGGAAACCCACGCAGACACAGGGAGAACACACCACACTCCTCACAGACAGTCACCCGGAGGAAACCCACGCAGACACAGGGAGAACACACCACACTCCTCACAGACAGTCACCCGGAGGAAACCCACGCAGACACAGGGAGAACACACCACACTCCTCACAGACAGTCACCCGGAGGAAACCCACGCAGACACAGGGAGAACACACCACTCTCCTCACAGACAGTCACCCGGAGGAAACCCACACAGACACAGGGAGAACACACCACACTCTTCACAGACAGTCACCCGGAGGAAACCCACACAGACACAGGGAGAACACACCACACTCCTCACAGACAGTCACCCGGAGCGGGACTCGAACCCACAACCTCCAAGTCTCTGGAGCTGTGTGACTAGTTTCACACTCAAATTTTAACCTCTTTTTTTTTTTGCCATGTGTCTGACCCTTCTTCCCTCTCTCCTTTCCTATAGAACACGAAACCTTGATCCGAGACATTTTGCCCAAGTTTTTCAACCATGAGAAAATGAGACACAGGAAACTAAGAAAGTTCAGCCGAGTGTTTGGGGCCCACCGGCAGAAGCGGCAGTCCGTGTCCAGTAAAGAGGGTTTGGTGGAATACATCAGTGAGTGGAGTAGAACAGCACCTGACCACCGCATTTGGAAGCTACCCGAGAAGCTGGAACAAATGGAGCTCAACACGACTGCAATAAATCTGAGGAGAATCTTTAAAGAGTTTCAAGACGCCTCTGATGTTTGTGACAAAAATAAAAGACAATAAAATACAGAAATATATCATTTAGTTGTTGCTCATTTAGACAGAAACCACTCTGAATATTCTGTTTTTCTAAACTGGTTTACATTTTAGTCATTTACCTTATTATCCCAAAATATATAAGGTGAATTATGTATGTGTATATAATTATCAGTTATAAATAATCTCAACATCTACAGCTCAAATATAAATATAACACGTTCTACCCAAACTGTGTATTTATCATTGGTCAAACATCTATAACAACACACACAATGTAAAAATAACCAACAAATAAATATATAAATAAAACAGGTCTTAAAAATGTCATCATGTTTTCTACCAGTTTCCTGTTTGTAATTTGTAATTTTCCACTGAAAATTAGTCGTCAGCTTTGGAGCGATTCGTTACAGAGCGCTGTGCTGACATTTTTTCACAACAAAATGAAGGTGTGCAAACGGCTAAATAACAATAAAACCCTACCCAGTAAACAAGAGACGTCCCTGGACGTTCAAAATAGGTCTAAAAGTAGTCTGTCCGTCAAGGACATATTTTAAACGTCAATGGACGTCCAAAATCCATCTTAATGAGTTAGTTAAGTGGTGACCAATCGATAACGTCAGTGGACGTCCAAAACGCGTTTTATACAAGTAATGTATTTCGGGACCAATTAATAACGTCAATGGACGTCCAAAATACGTCTAATAGTCGTCTTTTCAATGTCTGTGTTTGGACGTCTTTTCAACTTTCATTTTCAACCTTAAGAGAACGTTGATTAGACGGCAGTCATTACGTCATTTCAACGTTGAATCAACGGCTAAATGTTTACTGGGAAATGTGTAGGAATTAAGGGAGCGAGATAATTGACAATTCACTGGTATATGTTTAATACACATGCATTATTAAGTGATTGGCTGAAACTAACTGTATTGTGAAAGTCAGGAACAGTGATTCAGAGAATTCCAGTTCAAAATCACACAGTCACAGTCAGGCAGTCCACAGCTTTGCTTGTGTGTGAGATACTGTTTCTCATTTTGCTAATCTAAGCATGTGTATCAGCGCCCTCTATGCGCCTTCGGTGAGAACTGCAATTAAAGCATTCAGGCCCAGCTTAGGCCTCTTACCCAAAGTCCCTGAGACACTGACAAGGCCCAGTCAGTCAGAATGGACAGCTTTGTTTACGCCTGTCTGACCAACGCGGCACAGAGAGGGAGAGGCGTTAAGGTGTGAATGAACGCATACGGCTATTAAATGAACTTTAATAGAGACGTGTTTTCCGCTCCGAGAACCGAGCCACTGTAGATTCCCAAACAAGCTCATATAAGAACACGAGTCCATCCCCACGTCTCGACCAGAAACCCTTGAGGTCTTGTGCCCTATAATTCCGCTCTCTGTTAACGTCACCCCTAGATTAACTGCTGTTAAAGTGTAAATACAACTTTGAGGAAGCTAATTTCAGTCTGAAGTCCCCATTTAAGGTGGAGCACGAACTTCAAAAAAGAAGCATGTTACAACCCCTGTCACTGCGCTGTCTGCCAAATGATTACAGAATTGATTTAAAGTGCTTCGAACTGTATATAAATCACCCAATGGCCTCGGACCAAAATAAACTGTGGATTTGTTTGAAGCGTATGAACACAGTAGGCCTCTGTGATCTCTAGGAACCGAACAGCTAGCAGTGCCCAGGATCTGAACCAAACAGGGTGAGGCAGCACTCGCTCATTACACCACCCAACTCCCAGATGATGTCAGACGTGCTCCAGACAGCCATTTTGATGTCCAGTTTAAAAACACTCCTCTTTATCTGCCTTTGGTTAGCACTGCATTTTAGCTTAGCAGGTATAGCTTTATAGCTTTTAATGCTAATCTTTGTCACATGACATTTTACCACATGATGTGAATGGGGCTGTGAGTATAAACGTGTCTTGCCTTATGAGGGACATGTTCTCCCTCTTTTCCACAAGAGCACAGTTCTGGTTCCTAATGAAGACCTAATGTGACCCGCTTTGGTCCAAACCCCACGAGCCCCACAGCAGTGTTCTCCCCCTGTGTAAACAGCCCCTGTTCAGAACGCCCGCTTTCAGCACCTGTTCCTTTAAATGATAACGAGCCGCTCGCTGTTCACCCCGACCCCGAGCGCACAGCAGTGAGGAGCGAGGAGCTCTGGTTTTTAGCCGTTTTCGCTCAGTTCTCTTTCTTCTCCGTTATTGTTTTCTCTATTTTTACTCAGTGCTCTTATGTTGGTCCAGCGCTGTGATTGGACAGACTCAGAGGAGGGGGAGGGGCACTTCTAAAGCCTCTGCTCTTGACATCAGAAGTGGAGCAGAATCAGAATTAATTATGTTTTATGATACATTTTTCTTTGTGTTTTATGTAACTTCAATCTGTACACACACACACACACACAAAACAAACAAACACACACACACACAAAGGAGGGAGATTTATGGGGTATTTTCAAGACATTACAGCATTACGGACATTTCTTTCTCGTGGGAGAGTGAGTGTAGTCATACAGCCTCTGAGAAAAAATAAGTGCATGTGTCTTGGTGAATTTGCATGTCTGCTGATGATCCCGAGGCAGAATGTTGCTCTCTCATTGATAGATGTTTTGGAGTAAAATGAGCTGAGAGTGTAACTGCTTGGTGATTTACATTGCAAATATGTTTGCATGTGCGGTTGGGAAAAAACAGTCATCCTGCTTTGGCTAAATCCAAAAATGAAGACCAAATATGACCCCAGACTGTAGTTTTTCCTGGAAACGCTCAGGTGAGGAAATGGCAATCACACTCTTTATTGTTCAGCGTCCATCGTGAAGCGGTCAGCGCGAGGTTCCTCAGAAACCGGAGGTGATTTACGCTGTTGAGGTCTGAATGGGGAAATGAGTATGAAGTTGCTGCAGTGCGCTGGTGGGACGTGTGGCACAATGCACTTTAAACCATAGTCATTCTGGACCACTTATTTGTATTAAATCTCTACTGAAATTATATAAAGTTCCACTTAATACTGTCCATCATTCTTCAATTTTAAATATATTTCCATTTTGTAGTATAAGTCACGCACAACAAATTAACGAGCTCTTTTTTATTAATAACATTTATTTATGTGTTCTCCCTGTGTCTGTGTGGGTTTCCTCCAGGTGACTGTCTGTGAGGAGTGTGGTGTGTTCTCCCTGTGTCTGTGTGGGTTTCCTCCGGGTGACTGTCTGTGAGGAGTGTGGTGTGTTCTCCCTGTGTCTGCGTGGGTTTCCTCCCACAGTCCAACAAACACACGTTGGTAGGTGGATTGGTGACTCAAAAGTGTCCGTAGGTGTGAGTGTGTGAGTGAATGTGTGAGTGTGTGTGTTGCCCTGTGTAGGACTGGCACCCCCTCCAGGGTGTATTCCTGCCTTGCGGCCAGTGATTGCAGGTAGGCTCTGGACCCACCACGACCCTGAACTGAATAAGGGTTACAGATAATGAATGAATGAATGTTTAATGTGTTTTTAGAGTTCACCGAGGCAACTCAGAGAATAACACTTAGAAGAATGGTAAAAATAAAATGACTATTACACTCAGTGTGCTTTAAATGTAACTTAATATTAGTAGTGATTTAGTACAAATTAGTGTTTCCAAAATAACTGAAGTGCATAAATATCTCTATTTATTTTATTTATTGTTTTTTGCTACAGCAGCTCAGAACTCTGAAATTCCGGGCCAGACTCCATTCACTGGGTTTCTCAGTACCACATACAGCGGAGACAAACGAGTCACTTTAGATACTTCATTTTCAACAAACCACAGACGTACAGAGAATGAGAGTGAGGGGGAACGGAGGGTATGGCCTTTGTAAATGTCTGCGGTTTATAATGAAGGCTGAGGTGGTCTTGGATACGTGTCACGAGCTGATGATATCCACAGCTGAAGGCCCTGTAAAGGCCTGTTGTGAGCCACTTCCAATGCCACTCAGCGTAGGCCCTTTGCCAAGCAAGTGCAGAAGTCATTACAGAGAGGCCGAGCAGCACTCCAACCACAAACGAAGGCGAAAGCACATGGGGTATTTTAACGGGAAATTATATATACAGCTAAAGGGGAATTACATGGACGTGGTTGCGTTGTCATTTCATGATGCATTTTTGGATTATTTAGTGGAAATCTGTTCTCCCTAACTGTCTCTCTCTTTCTCTCTCTCTCCTCTCTAACTCTCTCGCTCTCTCTCTCTCTCTCTCTCGCTTTCTCCGTCTCTCCATTATTCAGCCCCTCAGCTCACACTCCTAAAGCCACTAACCACCATTGTTAGTTTTAAAACGAGGGGAAGTCCATGTTCCCAGCAAACTCCCTTTTTTTTTCTTTAACTGCTCTTTGGAAAAGAGAACGGTCTTCTACAGAAATCTCTCTCTCTCTCTCTCACTCTCCTTCCCTCTCTCTCTCTCTCTCTCCTCTCTCTCTCACTCTCTCTCACTCCCCCTCCCTCTCTCTCTCTCTCTCTCTCTCTCTCTCTCTCTCTCTCTCCTCTCTCCCTCCCCCCCCCCTCTCTCTCTCTCTCCTCTCTCTCTCTCTCTCTCTCTCTCTCTCCTCTCTCTCTCTCTCTCCCCCTCTCCCCCCCCTCTTTCTCTCTCAAATCTGATA